>NC_044194.1:36571375-36816375 GCF_900880675.1 Sparus aurata
TCCCAGTCATCATGGCAGAAGAAGTACCGACAGGGCCGCCCTAAGCAGAATTTTATTTTGAGGCCCCCCTAATTACAAAATGACTGTATCACAAAATGCCATTTAGGTTTACAACCTTTATTAGCAGGAACAAATGAAATGAACAGCTTCGTTCAACAATGGAACAAGCCTTTTACAGATGACATGGTGCTTGATGGCCCTGGTGATGTATTGGGCGCTGGCTCCGTGTCACCCTTAGTAACAAACTTTAGCACTGACCCTGGTATGACAAGAAATCCATCATACAAGCAGATTATTAAGATTTGTTTTGGTCTTAATGGTAAATTACACAATGAAATTAATGTAAATACTACCCTCACAAAGATTGAAATACAATTAATGCAAAGATGACTACAACTAATAATAATATTCATTATGATTTGATTTGATGACATTTCAATATTTCAATATTTTATATATTTACTTTTAAATTTTGTACTTAGGTTCTATATTCCTATACTGCTGTTTGCTGCTGCAACGCTTTAAATTTCTCCATTGTGGGTCAAATAAAGGATTATCTTAATTCATCTTATCTCTCTCTCTCTCTCTCTCTCCATATATATATATTTATGAAGGTAATATATATATATATATATATTAGGGCTGTCAAACGATTAATTTTTTAAATCGCGATTAATTGCATTTTTTCCATAGTTAAATCGAAACTCTCGCCAAAAAGCAACCAAGGCTTTATTTGGGATTGAATACGAGTCAAACCTCCGTGTAAAAGCATAATTACGACGAAAGAGGCACTTTTAAGATTTACCGTAGTTTCGGTTTTGGGCACGTTAATTTTGAACGGGAGTGCATGGGGCAAGACATGCTAGCATCAAAATCGCTATTTTTAGAACACTAAGAAGGCTCGACACAACATGAAACTTTGCTCGTAGCATCACCAGGGTCTCTACTCATGAACAAGAGCATTGAGAACATTGTTTGTGTACACAGAGTTTATGCAAAAGAAGGTTTTGGAACCACTCACGTTAGCTGCTGCAGCTCCTGCGCGTCACTCCCGTTCAAAATTAACGTGCCCAAAACCGAAACTACGGTAAATCTTAAAAGTGCCTCTTTCGTCGTAATTATGCTTTCACGCGAAGGTTTGACTCATATTCAATCCCAAATAAAGCCTCAGTTGCTTTTGGCGAGAGTTTCGCTTTAACTCGCGATTGAGCGCAAATTAATCGCAATTCTTTTGGCACATTTTTTTCTGTTCTAAATGTACCGTAATGTATTTTTTTCATGTTCTTAATACTTTTAACAACATAAGAAAGGGCAAATATGCTTGCTTTATGAAAATGTTTATTCAACACTTCAAATCATGCAGGAAAATAAAAGGCTCAAAAAATATCCGCTTACCCTAAATGGGATCAGAACATGGTGATGTCTGCTTTTGCAGGGGGGGGGCACCACTGTCAGAGGTCAAGACGAGACATATATTCGATCTCTGCCATAATGCAATAATCCCCCCTCATTATCATATACTCCATAAATATGGAGGTTGTTCCACCTGGAACGACTCTCCAAATCAACTATCTTGTCCTGCATGCTGGTGTTCTGTTTCAGCATGTTCATGTCAGCTGTAGCTGTTGACGCAGCCTGATTCCAGGTATGCTATCATTTTGACTCTGTAGTTGTCGTAAAATGTTGTCTTTTAAGTCATTAAAGTCTTCTTTCATAGTTTTTGAGAGGTCTTTAAATTAGCTAAGGTTTCGTCTCATAGCTCGTTTAAAGTCCTTCAGTTCTTTAGAGAGAAAAGTCAGACCCTCTTGCAGAGTGCTCTGGATAGCTAACGTCACGTTAGCTTCTCCGGTCATAGTTTCCTCATTGTCATCATTCTCTCTCACTGTCCGAGTTTTCCCATGTTTTGC
The DNA here is from genome assembly GCF_900880675.1 of Sparus aurata. Classification (NCBI taxonomy): domain Eukaryota; kingdom Metazoa; phylum Chordata; class Actinopteri; order Spariformes; family Sparidae; genus Sparus; species Sparus aurata. The sequence goes on from NC_044194.1 coordinate 36,573,283, forward strand.
TCATTTTCTTGTCAGGCTTATGACTCTTTTGCAGTCTTCCTCCTTTCATACTTAAGCTGAACTGGTTTTGATGCTCTTTTATATTGATAGTCACAAACCAACTTTGTGGAGCTCACCACACGTCTTCTTACAGCGTCGCTGTAAGTTCCTTTTCTGGGATCTTTTTGTCTCCAATCTCAGACCTGCACACACTATAAGACTTAAAATAATGGCGAATCACACACTACAGGATATAATAAAGATTATTGTGCCAAAGGGAGTGATGCAGCAGTTCATTTAATCCCAGATGTAAACGCATGGAGACAGCTTTCTGATGGAACATTATTACTTTGCAGTGAGAAATAGCTGTAGTAAAAAGTCTGGATGATAAAAATGGTTGGAGAGACGCCGTCAACATGGGCTGTCTTTTCCCCAATGAGAACAGGAGATGAGATCTAAACTGTCGATTTTATTATCTGTCAACAGTAGTATGCTAGCTAACATTAGCATACACCAATTTCATTGCGATTTTTCAAACAGAAAAAGTCCTCGATCAAGGTTTGCTTAATAATACAATTATGAATAAATGGTAAAAAATACGTCGTAGGGCGCGTAGATAGTCGAGTGGTTAAGAGCACATGCCACATACATAGTGGACCCTGGTTCGAATCCCGGCCAGAGGACCTTTGCTGCATGTCACACTGCCCTCTCTCGCCCATTACCTGTCTATCCACTGTCAGATAAAGGTGTCTGTGCCTTAAAAAAGTCTTTGAGGGGAAAAAAAAAGTCTGTCGTAGTTTGTCTTCACAAAAATAAACAAATGCACTGACAAGTCTCACAGCCTGAATAATGAAGCTGCTCTGTGGTATGGCAGCAGATACTTCTGTATCTTTTCTCAGATGGCAGCAGGGTGAACAGACTGTGGTTGGGTGGGTGTTGGCTTTTAGCAGACATCTCAATTCACTGATGTCACTGACACTCTGTAGATGGTACTGGTGATGTCCTGGTGCTTTTAATCAACCACTATAGAGCCTTCCTTTTCCTGGGCAGTGATGAACCATGTTTCAGTTTGTAATGTTTCTAGTCCCCATGCCATGATATTTACAGTAAATCTCTCTGACAATCAAATGCCAAAGTGGTTCTGTGAATGTACATTTCTGCATGTGCATGTCTATCTGCAGACATGTCAGATGAGGACAGTATCTCTGCTGCTGTCCATGCTGTGAGCAGGCAGATTGGGGCTGATGGGTTAAACCTCCTCATCAACAACGCTGCTGTCAACAAACCAGCCTCACCAGCACCTTTATCTGCCACTGGGAAAGAACACATGATGGAGGTGTATGAAACCAATGTGGCTGGACCATTTATCCTTGCAAAGGTTAGTTTGTCTTACTGTTCTCTGCACTTATAGTGTGGTATAAACACAGACACGCACAGATGCAGGCACAAAGGTTGAAACAGATATCAGCATGTCAGGGTGAAAAAAGGGGGTAACTTCTGCATTTCTTGCATCATTTTACCACAGGGAGACACCTACATGTATGCTGTTCGCAATCATGTGTCTGTGTCGCTGCTGAGGTGTTACTGAAAAAACAGTCTGGGGGAGCAGAAAAGAAAACTAAAAGACAAGAACAGGTGGTGGACAACTAACCACACGCAACTGGTTATATTGTAAGGAATATACCCCAAATATAAAATATATATGACACAATAAATATGGGGGCGGCTGTAGCTCAGTGGGTAGAGCTGGTGGACCAGTGATCGGAAGGTCGCTGGTTTGAATCCCCGGCTCCCCTGGGGTGGGACTGAGCTACATGCCGAAGTATCCTTGAGCAAGATACTGAACCCCAGAATTGCTCCTGATGTGCAGTTGGCACCCTGTAGGGCAGCCACTGCCATCAGTAAGGGTCCTGCAATGAGCTGGCAACTCGTTCAGGGTGTACCCTGGCCTTTGCCCATAAGTCGAACTGGATTTGGCCCCAGTAAGCCCTGCAACCCCCCCGGGGGGATAAAAAGCGGCAACATTCCGCAACCCTGACAGAAAAGCGGAAAAGAAAACGAACGAACGAAACAAACAATAAATATGGTGTATAAATTACATTGGTAAATTCAGATGGTATTAATACATGTAGTTGAATCAGTTACTTGATAAAATACACTGTACACAGTATATACACACCACTTTCCTAATTCTGTATACTTTCAACATATGTGGAATACACATTTATGGTCAGTAATCACCTCTCTCTTCAGATGTTTCTTCCACTCCTCCAAAGAGCAGCAGAGAGGGGCTCAGCTGCAAAGGAAATGGGTAAATATATTTTCTTTTTTGCCATCCTAGAATTTGTATCTCAGATATAGGCATTATGGGGTAATACAAAATAGGGCAAAATCAATGGACATCTATGGTTTCATGCCCATTGTGCTGTACTATTCCACATGGATGTTTTTCATCAAGAATTGCAAAGAGGGGCTGGCTTTACATGTTTGACTGACAGCACAACATAATTGCTGCAGTAGAGCAGCAAAACAGCCAACTGTTTAGGGTGAGAAAGGCTAGAAGGGGGAAGCACTACTGAGTTTCAGAGCCACACAGTGCCCTGGATAAACCCAGATAGGTTTTGTTGTGGATCTGAATGGTGTAGTGTGTGCTATCTGATCTGACTCCATGATCATGTTCTAAATCTGCTGTTAATATGCCTCTGACTAAGCCTGCCCTTACTATGAACAGGTGAACAACAAACAGACAGCAATTTTTATTACTTCTGCTGACTCATTAGTCAGGTTCAGGACAGTGTCCTGAACAAAACAACTGATGATATATTTATTTATATTTGCATTGCTGTATATATCAACCAGTTCCTGCACTCCTTTAAACTCAATAAGCTAACAGAAAATCATAAGTCATTTGTTCATCTTTTGTCATTTGCTGCCACCGTTCACTGATTGTTACCAGGAAAAAATGGTCATCGGGTGTCACTGGAAACATGGGAACACTTAGTGGGTGTCAATGATTGTTACCATGAAAAGACTGGCCAGAGGGAGTGGCTAATTGTTACCATGGAAACATTGGTCAGGGTTTGCCACTGATTGTTACCATCAGGTGTCACTGATTGTTACCTTGATATCACTGGTCAGACAGGGTGGATAATTATTACCATTGAAACATGCAATGCCTGTGCAATTTTTGATGAAAACAGTCGGCAGCCATATCAATCTGGGCAGAGCAGATTGAGCCAGACAAGGAAGTCAGACAGAGTAATGGCATAGTGCATCTGGTCAGTTTCCAACTGGTGGATGACTGCTCTACCTCTTGAGTCAACAATGGAGTCATAGAAAGGGACAGTGACACTTTCTTTAAAGTACATATGTGAGCTTGCCTTATTTTGCTGGAAAGACAGCTCATTTCACTCAGGGTGATCAATGTTCTCTGCTGGAGTTCCCCAAAATAAAAAAGAAAAACCCACATGGGTACTCATTTTAGCCAGATCCTGCTCACATTAACTTTACATTTAGGGCATTTAGCAGACGCTTTTGACCAAAGCAACTTACACTAATTCATATATAGATACACTGACGATGAGGCTGCCATGCAAGGTGCCAAACAGCACATCAGGAGCAGTTTGGGGTTCAGTATCTTGCCCAAGGACACTTTAACATGCAGACCAGCGGAATCACACCAGCAACCTTTCTTCTGATAACACAGCCCCCCCCACAGAAGACCATTTATTTCCCAAAGGGACCCAATCTCAGCACTTTGAGTTTTGAGTTGCCTTGTGTCTGAATTGTTCTATACAAATAAACTTGTCTTGCCTGACCTTGCCTGCTGGATAAGTCAGGAACAAAATTTTAGTATTATTTTTATTTATTATTTCCAGATCATATCTTTATTAAAGTTAGTAAAAAAAAGACATCAGCTATGGCATTGGTTGGGAATCTAACTGCTTGGAATGGAGTTATGTTTGTCCCACCAATGTACAGGGAAACAGATCAGTTCACAGTTAACAGAAGGTCAGCTTCTCACAGCTATCAACCACAGATATGTTCAGGCATTACACATTCATCTGAAAACTTCTTCCAGGGGCCCATTAATGTTCATAGTGCCCTCCATTCTTTAGATTGGACAGAAGAGAAAAAAAACACAGTAACAGAATGTAGACACATTTTGTGAAGTGGAAAGAGCTTGAATCGTTATTGTTTATTTAGTTAGTCCTCTTTCTTTCTCTCTCTCTCTCTCAGGTAATACAATGTCCTGCAGGAGGTCAGCCATCATCAACATCTCCACCCTCATCTCATCCATAGAGAAATGTCCAGAGACCTTCCCAGTTGCACAGATGTACCCTTATAGGACAAGCAAGGTACTCTCAACTTGCACAAACTCTGAATTTGATCAACTAAGTTATTAACCACTTAAGGTTATTTTTTAAATATTGACACTGTTGTTATTTTTTTGAATCTGCTATTATCTCTGGAAGACTAGGCTCGTTACTTTGTCTTTATAAAATAGGATCATACATACAGAGGCCACACTACACAGGACAGACAAAGTGCAGGACCAAAGTCACAGAGTGGTCAGATTAACCACTTTTCAGACCCTGTTTCTTTTAATCTTTAAACTTATTCACTTGATGCATCCTAAGTATATTGTAAGAAAAGGCTGGTATTATTCTGTTTTTAAGTTTTCACAAACAAATCCCATGAAAAGACTAAAACCAACAATGTATTAGTTTGTCTCTCACATTATTTTCTGACATCCCTAATGTGTATCACTCTTAGCTCATAGCCTGTTGGTTCTCTACTGAAGACCTACTGTAATTCTTTAAAAACTCATAATATACATACATTTATACAACAAAAGCTCAATAATAATATCGGGGCACTATTGTTTATGTCAGACATTCACATTTGGTGCTCTAGTGAGTATTTCTGGCATATTAAGACATCAGCATTTTAAAAAAATCATTGTGTATAGGATTTGTTTAATGTTCTTACTTTGCCTTCATCATGTGCAGCTGAGTTTGAGTGTTTTGATGAAATGAATAATGACAAGCAAACATGAGTAATTAAAAAAAAATGTGCACAAAATCAGAAACTAAGGTAAAAGTTTTTTAAAAAATCAGCTACGAATAAAAACAATGAAGGAAACTCAAAGTTTGGACAAGGTTGGACCCAGAATTGACCTTCGTCAAATGCCAAAGAGGAGGTTAGAAGAAGACACGTTGTTGTTAATATTAACATTTTGAACAAGTGTCTGTCAGATAAGTATGAAGTGAACCATTTCAGTACAGGACCAGAGATGTCAACCACAGTTTTATAATATATCAATTAAAACAATATGATTAAAGGTATTAAAGGCAACAGATTGGTCTAATAGACCTAACATGGAGAGTTCACCATAGCTGCACGCATCAGAATGTCATTTGTGACTTTCAGCAGAGCTGTCTCAGTGAAATGCCTTCAAATTTGACAAGTATCATAACAGAGTAACATTTGCTTCCCTTCAATTTTTTGTGAACAGTTTAGAAACCAATATCGCCCTGTTATTTATGTTCAAGAATAATTTAATTAAAATAATAAGAGAATAATAAGTTTATTTCTTTTCGGCTTTTGGCCACCAGGCAGCACTCAATATGCTAACACGCTGTCAAGCTGAGGACTTCAAGATGCACAACATACTGGTGACAGCAATCCATCCCGGCTGGGTCCGCACCGACATGGGTGGAGAAGAGGTGAGTTGGTGGAGAATTCAGACAGGAAGTCCTATAGGCTTTAAATACATGAAGAATAAGGTCAACACAATATGGAAGGTGTATTGATCAGTGCCAAATCAAGCACAATGCCAGGTGTAATTTTGTTTGATTGAACTTTTCTTAAAAACTACAAGCCTAAATACCACAGACCAGCAAACTGGCCCATTTCCAACAGCATGTTTTAATGGGGCACAGCACTTGTATCACAAATCCAAAAAATATACATATAGAAATTGTCAGTCCTTTCAGGAGCTTCACTTTAGCTTGCTTTGTTTATCTTCCACCGGTACACAATACATTTCCTGTTCTGGTATTTCAAAACAAAGGTTCTGCATACAGCAATATCATTAAACATTACAGTAATGTTGGGGCGCCGTTTAGCTCAGTTGGTAGAGCATTTTTATAGCATGTTGTTTCAACTTTGAAATGACCTGGTTGCAGTACATCACATCATCAGCTACATTCTCCATGTTCTACATTCGGTCATCGAGTCTTCATGAATTCTGACTGTTCAGAAGCATATAGGTCAAACTTGTCTCTCTGCTCTGTTTTAATTATCGTACTCTTAGACCTGATTTTTAGAATTACCTTATTATTTGAAGGTAAAAGTACTACGTGTTTGAGTTTGCTTGTCATGAAGAAAGCAGAAGAAAAGTAACAGCAGCTAATGAGAAACATTATGTGATGCCAAGTGCTATATTATTACAGGTAACAAAATACTTTACATTTTGAGCTATTTGACCTTCCATATAATAGACCCTGGATAGTTAGTCCCACTTTTCTCAGCATTATGAGACCCATGTATATAGGCTTTACATGGTTTCTGAGTAGGAGGGAAGACAGGGATAATGTAGTTGTTTTATTTCTGATGACTTTCCTCTTTCTTGTGTTTGTTGTCTAACCTAGGCTCCTTTGACCACCCAGGACAGTGTACATGGCATGCTCAATTTGATGTCATCCCTCAGCAACAAAGACAGTGGGAAGCTTCTGGACTGGCAGGGCAACATAATCCCCTGGTAGCAGTCACCAAGACAACCACGCCTGACCTACCAGACAAACGATTTTGTATATAAATAATGTCTATATATATATATATACAAAATACGTGTATATTTGATAAAGACCATGTACCAGAATAACTGTTTTGATTAACAAAGACATTAATACCAAGGTGATGGTACTTTTTGGGCTCTGTCATTTTTAACTTCTCTTATTGGAAACTTAACTGGCTCGCTGTCAGCTGAGGGCAGGTACACAACATACTGGTGACAGCAATCCTCCCCCTGCTGGGTCTGCACCGACAAGTGAAAGTGCTGTAGGCTCTTTAAAGACATGAAGGTACAGGTCAATACAACTATGTCCTCGCAGGTCCTTTGTAGAGTGACTTCACATGGGAGAAATGCATCAGTCTTGTTTTTGTGTAACATTAAAAAAAAATGTTTTCAAAGATAAGCTGAAGCTTAAATGAGGCTTCAGCACAAATAAGGGCGTATCTTCCAAAGTCACGGTCGTTTTATTTTCATTTGGCACTTTGTTTCATCAGAAAATGTCCCTGCTGAAGTGTGGCAGAGGGATACATCCTGGCAGTTGCAAACACGTTTGCTGCCATTGAGTAAACCTACACAACTGCCAAGAATAAGATACCCAGTTGAGTGTGAAAGAAGAAGAACTTTATAAATCTCCTTTGGAAAATAACATTTTCCACTCAATTGTTATTTTTACACACACACACACACACATACCCGAGGCCTAAAATACATACATGCACACATAGGACCTTCACACTACCACTTGTTGGGGGAAGCATTAGAACACCTTACTGTGGGCAGTCAGGTGCCTTGTTCAACGGCACCTTAACACGGTCCCTTGTTCAATGCCTTGTTCAAGGATGCCTTAATAGTGCCCAAGAGGTGAACACTCTGTGGAACTTATCTTAGGAACTTATCCATTCTTGCACATTTTGTCCTCCATTTATTAGTGTTGTCAGGGAGGAATGCATATTTCATGTTTTAGGTTTTATGATGCACTGTAAAATCTTGCATAAAGCAGCAATGTCTGTGTGATTACTATATTCACCACAGTGAACAAAAAAGCCACATTAGCCTGGATAAACTTGCTTGTGTAGTCTGACAGAAACCATTATATAGTAGCATGTAAAACACCAGAACTAGGTCTCATGATCATTCACTGCCATATATACAGGTGCATCATTTACTAAACTTAGGTGTATGATCCTATTGAAGGAAGTCAGGCAAAACTGAGGTAAATGCCAGAAATGTCAAGTGCAAGTCAATGATCAATCAGAAACTTAATATCTCAAGTAAATATTAGAATCAACATTAGAATCATATAGGGCACGGGATTCTAATGCATATACACTCAGTGTAGCTGGTACTGTTTTTTGGATTTACAATATTCCTTGCTATAGTAGACATCTGGTAAATGTGTCCTTAAATTCACATAAGTCACAAACACACAATCATACACAGTAAGCTTTTGCTAAAATATTCCCTCAAACCTTCAGTTTGTCTCCCCCCCCTGACAGTGTGAGCAATTACACAAACCCTGTCGATATATTCCACCATGCTCCAAGTTGCTGTCACCTGTTTTTCTAATGGTTGATGTAAGACACATTACTACCAGTGCACCGTTACCAAAAGTCTCCACAGTGTCCAGGGGCTGTATTCATAAAACTTCCTGGCACTAAGACCCAATCCCATTTCCAAATTGTACCTTATGCTGCTTGTGTTTGAGTGATCCCCTTGTCTGCCAGAACAGTTCCAAAGGGTAGTGGTTGAAATCTCTCCCTTTGATTTGGGACAACCCTTCAACCCTCATACATTTCCAGTTGATGCAGATGCTGTTTATGGACTTTCCCATATGGTGTCTTCTGCTGTCGTGATTTCTCTTGCATCACTGTGGCAATACTGGTATTATCAAAAGGAGATTGATGGAGATTAAAAGCATGGAAACTCAGTTCATCCACAACTTCACGTTAGTAATTAAAATCATCAAATAAAAAGAATGCTGCTTTGTTACTGGAAGCTAATGTTCGCAGCGCTTTGTTATACATATGCATTTTCACATACACATTTTCCAACTGCTTAAAATGAATGAACTCTTTAAAAACCCTCTGGATTAGCTATAATCTTCAACTGAAGCACAGTTGAGGTCTCAGGCAGCTATCTTCCATTGTGTCGGTGATCAAACAGCCATTCAAAAGTTCATAGGCAGCATTCACCGTGACCAGTCGAAAGAAAAGATATCAGCCACGGTCTCGCCGCCAGCTGTCAAAAGTCAGCCTCCTGAGGCCCAGCAAGGAAAGGCCAGAAACTTTTATCTCAGTGAAGAGGCATGGTTGACCCTGTTGCTAGGTGTGACAGTTATTTTAAAAGCTGTGATTGATGATCAAAACAATAAATACAAATGCAGTCTTGGTGACAATGGGCATAGATTGGACAGTAAAATTGATAGGCTCATGCATAGGATTTAGTCTCTATTAAGAATTGGTGTAATAATGACTATTATTTTATGTAATGATTATTTGCTGCTCACTCCTGTTGTGTTCCCATGGGCTGCGTGGCAGCTGCCCTGCGGCTCCAAACTCGTTTTCCTTGGCAATACACTCCCTCAGTTGTACAGCGTCTGTACTCCTACGCACAGGCGTAAGCACTACACTGACACTCGTACACAGGCTTCAGAAAAGGCATTTTCTCTTCTTGTATTGATGCTGTATTCTAATCGGCTTCCTATGCTTTCCTCAGAGCCACAGAATTCCCTACTCCCATCATTATAGTTTACATCTCAAACATTCCAAATATGGTGGTTGTTACGTCCCAATTTGTGGTATCCAGGGGAAGAGACGAGCAACACATTTAATAATAAACCGGGTGTTTCAAGGAGGATAGGAAACAGAAAGATTTGTACAATTAAACTATTTATTTATACATAAATAAGCCCAACGCTAACACAAAGCCACTCCCTTATGGAAGCGAAGTCAAAAACCATTCAGACTGGACCAAAATGTGGTCTAACCAACAACAAAGATTAACACTAAGGCCGGAGCCTCGAGGGAATAATGATATGAAGAGTAACACACAGCTTCAGGTTCACAACCAACAGCACTCCACAACACTATCTGGCGGCTTGGCCCACTGGCCCCGTCTTCTTCCATCCCTGCAGCTTTATAGCAATCCACCTGATTGCTGAGGTGCTGCAGGTGTGCCTGACCAGTCAGGTGGGGAGGGCGCCACCTGAAGCAGGACACAGGAGAGCAGAGCAAAACATGCACACGTAACACCCCCTCCCATAAGTGCAAACTAATAGTTTGCTACCTTAAACACTATAAACAACAACTCTTACTGATACCATACTACACATCAGAATTACAACCCTTTTCACTTTTTTCTTTTCTTCACTTCTCACCCACGGGACAGGCATCAGCCACCACATTGTCGATCCCCTTCTTGTGTTTAATCTCAAGGTTGTAACCTTGCGCCAACAGGGCCCAGCGCATCAGTCGCTGGTTGTGGTTATACAGCTGTGTTAGAAAGACAAGAGGGTTATGGTCCGTGTATACAACCACAGAAGATGAACTGGCACCAACATACACTACAAAATGTTGAAGTGCAAGTAGCATAGCCAGCGTCTCTTTTTCAATGGTGGAGTAGTTTAGTTGGGTGGTGGTGTTTGAACTTGACCGAGAAGTAACACACTGGATGACACACGTCACCCTCCCCATCTTGTATCAGTACAGCACCAGCTCCTGAAGCACTCGCATCAACCTCCAGCTTAAAAGGATGAGAGAAGTTAGGCGCCGCCAGGACAGGTGCACTGCAGAGCAGAGACTTTGCTGCCTCAAAGGCATACTGACACTCAGCACTCCATACAAAGGGAACCTGAGGACTACACAGACTGGTTAAAGGATCAACTACCACAGAAAAGTTTTTGCAAAAACACCGGTAATAACCAGCCATGCCCAAGAAACGCCGTAGTTCACGCCTTGATGTGGGAACCGGATAGGACAGCACGGCCGAGACTTTAGCATCTACGGGCCGGACCTGCCCGTGGCCAACCTGTTTCCCCAAGTATGTAACCGTGGCCTTACCGAACTCACACTTGGTTAGATTAAGAGTCAAGGACGCTTTTTCAAGTCTCTGAAACACTTCCGTCAAGCTAGCAATATGACTGGCCCAATCGGCTGAGTACACGACAACGTCATCAAGGTAGACATTACAGTTCTTGACATTTCCTAGCACTAGATTCATTAGACGCTGAAACGTGGCAGGCGCATTTCTCACCCCAAATGGCATAATCGTATACTGCAGGAAGTGGTCAGGGGTTACAAAGGCCGAGATCTCAGAGGCTCTGGGTGTTAATGGAACCTGCCAGTACCCTTTCAGCAGATCGAGTTTTGTAATAAACATGGCCGGCCCAATACTATCGATACAGTCCTCCATGCGAGGCAAAGGAAATGAGTCTGGCACTGTAACTGCGTTAACCTTGCGATAGTCAGTACAAAAGCGCGAGGTGCCATCAGATTTAGGAGCCAACAAACAAGGGGAACTCCAAGGACTACAGCTAGGTACAGCTAAACCATTTTCCAACAGGTAATTAGCCTCCTTTTTCATTAGCTCTCTTTTAGCTAAAGGACAACGGTACGCATGCTGTTTAATGGGAGACACACTACCAACATCAATATCATGTTTCAATACGTTGGTGCTGGATGGTACATCACTAAACAGGGATGGGTGGGAGCGTATCAAAGAAACCATCTCTCGTCGCTGGTCTACCGGGAGATAGTTCAAATGGGCGTCTATTTTAGCCAAAAACTCTGTGTTAGACAGCCTACCACACTGCTGATCACTCCCCAGTAACGTCAAACCATCGTCAGGCAAAGATTCCACACAAACCAAGGAAGTAGTTGTTTCGCAAGGGGCAGAAGTCTTCAGAGATTTTTTCTGCTCCCCCTCGTTGGCTTCTCTGGAATGATAGGACTTGAGCATGTTAATGTGGCACAATCGCACCTTACGTCTGCGCTCAGGTGTGTGAATGACATAGTTTGTATCGGTCACTTTGCTTTTGAGGACATAAGGGCCTGAAAAACGGGCAGTAAGGACAGAGCCAGGCGTGGGTTACAGCACTAGAACTCTCTCGCCAGGTACAAACTCACACTTAACTGCTTTCCGGTCAAACCTCTCTTTCATATTCTCCTGAGAGGAGGAGAGTGCCACTTTAGCCTGAGCAGAAGCATGAAGTAAACGCTCCTTACATCGTGACACAAAATCCTGAACTGTAGTCTGTGGAGAAACATTACACAAGAACTGTTCCTTTAACACTTTCAGTGGGCCACGAACACTGTGCCCAAACACAAGTTCAGCCGGGCTGAACCCCAGGGACTCCTGTTTGGCTTCACGGATGGCAAACAGTGTGAAGGGGATACCTTCATCCCAGTCTCTCCCTGTGTCATGACAGTACTTGTGCAGCATGGACTTCAGGGTTTGATGCCAACGCTCAAGCGCCCCCTGTGACTGTGGATGATACGCACTAGAGACTGAATGAGCGATGCCTAGGGCATGCAAAGTTTGTTTAAATGATTTCGACAGGAAGTTGGTTCCCTGATCTGTCTGTACAACTTTAGGTAACCCGAACATGGTAAAGAACTTGGTCAGTGCCCGTGTGATGGCAGGTGCAGTGATTTTTCGCAGTGGAATGGCCTCGGGAAAACAAGTGGTAACACACATTACCGTTAACAAAAACTGGTTACCAGACTTTGTCCTTGGCAATGGACCGACACAATCGACCAATACACGTTCAAAGGGTTCACCAACAGCAGGAATAGGATGTAGAGTGGCTGGAGGAACAACCTGATTTGGTTTCCCCACCACTTGGCAGGTACTACATGTTTTACAGAAACGCGCCACTTCCTTCTTCATTCCTGGCCAGAAGAAATGCTTCAGAATACGGTCATGGGTTTTAGTGACACCAAGGTGACCAGACCAGGGATGGTCATGGGCTAACTCTAGTACATGCTGCCAGTATGCAGCAGGAATCACTATCTGAAACACTGAGCCCAAGTCACCAACTGCATTGGTTTTTCCTAGAGGTGAAATCCATTTCTGCATCAACACCCTGTTATCTAAGAAAAATGACTGACTCTCAGTACATTTACTGACATCCTCAACTGCTGCAAAACATTTTCTCAGAGATGGGTCACCTGACTGAGAGCTGATGAGTGCCTCTCGGGTCAGTGGCAGCACATGAGCAGCAACAGGCTCTGCCCCACTTTCACATTTTTCTGGGCCTTCAGTACAGTTCTCCTTATCCCCCATAGGTGGCAGCCTGTCCTCAGATAAGGCAGAAGCAAAAACAGAGTCAGACAGATCAACATCCTGAGCTTGTTTTCTAGCTTGCCCCCTAGTTAGCACACTAACTGAAAACACGTCAGGGTGACACTGGACCAGATCATCATGTCTAGATTCTGCCTTAGGGTTGTCAACAACTTCCGGTGATGGATATACTTTGCCCCCAGCTATGTCGTTACCCATAATAAAGTCAACACCATCGATGGGGAACGAGGAACGCACAGCTACCCGGAAGAAACCAGTTTTAAGGTTAGACTGGACATGGATGCGGTGAAGGGGTGCAGGTACAAACCCCATCCCGATACCTCTTACGATTGCACTCGCGTCACAGGCAGACTCCTCACTCAAGGGCAGTACAGTGGAAACAATGAATGACTGAGAGCCACCAGTGTCTCGCAACACTGTGACAGGACGCTGATCATCCACCTTTCCTGTGAGCGAGACAAATGCAGGGAAAATGAAAGGTTTGAAACACTCATCAGGTACTGTTTGAATGGTGGATGGTGGACAACTGTTTACCGTTCTTACTAGCCCCACACCCTTGGGCTTTGAAATTGCCGCCTGCTGCTTACGTTTCCACGCACTGCAGTCGGCAATTAGGTGGTCAGCTTTATGACAGAAAAAACATTGCTTAACTGCCTTAGGTGCAGAGACTGATGTACTAGAATGTGGAACACGTGTGTCAATAGGCCTAAAAGCAGTTTCATGTTGAGCAGGAGAATCGTGCCTGACAAAGGAGCTTTTGTGGGTAAGAGCAAACTCATCAGCAAGAATAGCAGCTTGCTGCAGAGTAGATACCTTCTGCTCATTTAAATACACAACAGTTCGCTCCATTATCTTGCCTTGTACCCATACTGCATTACACCCTCTCAAATCCACCATGAAGGAAAGTCCTCATCAGAGGTAACCTACGCCCTCAGCAGCACTATTTAGGGCATTCTTTTAGGACAGACCCTGTCACATCATCTGCAGCAAACCAAGCTATTCCATCAGCCTCCCTGCAGCAACTGGGTTTCTGGTCATCATCTGCCTTCACCTTCATTTGCCCTGACATTAAAGGGAAACTCTCGCCAAAATGCAACATAGGCTTTTTTTGTGAATGTACCAGAGTCAAACCTTTGTGTAAAAACATAATGACGACGAAAGAGGCACTTTTAAGATTTAACGTATTTTCGTTTTCGGGCAAGCTCATTTTCAATGGGGTGCAGGGGCACTCTTATCCTAGCATCAAAATCTCTATTTTTAAAACAGTAAGAAGGCTCGACACAACATGAAACTTTGCTCGTAGTATCACCAGGGTCTCTACACATGAACACGAGCATTGAGAACATTGTTTGTGTACACAGAGTTTACTAAAAAGAAGGTTTTTGAACAACTCACCTTAGCAGTAGCTTGTTCTGCTAGCTGGCATCATGCCAGCCGAGAAGTATCGCTGTCCGAATGCAACGTAACCTGGAGGACAGCTAAGGTGGAACACTCCTAAAGCCACTTCCTCCAATATGATGACAGAAGAATGTCCAACTGCCACAGACTTTCACATTCTCTATTGTGCAGATGGCAATACATTTTTTTTTCCATTCTTTCAACATGCATCTCTCCTGATTGATCTGTTCATTGCTCAGGTTCACAATTCTTAACGAACACTTCCACTGAAAATCTGCAGTCCATAAGCACAAGCAGAGAGTCCTGAAGTTATGTCACTTGAGACAGCATTAATCAACACTGAGCAATGTGTTTTGTTTAATGTGTTGTTTATAGTGATCCACTAAGAACTATCACCACACTCTGCCGGTACCCTCAGTACTTTTGAGCATCTTTCAGCCCGTTGGTTTCATTTAACAGCTCACAACTTTACTTGTTTGGTGCAGTCTCAGAGCTCTCATAAGTCCTGTTTCCAGCAGCAGCAGAAGCAGGCAACTGTTTTCAGTAAATAACTGATAAACCCACTGTTCAGCACCAAAAAAAAAGATAGAGACTAGCTGGTAAACACAGTGGGGCATTCAGCCGCCAATGATAGACTTATAATATTGAACCAGATAATATTCTCAGGAGTAAGTAGAGAAGAAAAAAACAGCTTAAAGAGATTGATTTCTCGACATCAGGTGGAAACAGTCATAACTCCATTTGTACTGTACTGTTAACATTGATGTCTAACTAGCCATTTGTGTGCTAACACATTAGACAAAGGAACTGCATAAGGCCTAAATATGTCCAGTGCATGGTTTTAATGCTTGTTCTAGAGTTCATCCACAACATCCCAAGAGGCTTAAACAAACAGACAAAAACAGGTGTACATGCTTTACATCTAATATGTTGTATTTAATCTCTCAAAAGTAAAATCACACTTTTAATAAACCATGGTCTTCCTGTAATCCTGTTGGAATCTACCTGGTCCATGTTGAATGTAAAACTGATGCCACAGTTGCCACATCTTATTGATTTGTGCTATTTTTCCTTGCTTTTGTACGGAAGAGGATTAGGGCCACATATGTTTTTTTTTTGTTTGTTCTGATAAAAAAAAAAAAAGTTTTTTTTCTTAGAATTCTGAGATTAAAGTCAGAATTCTGACTTTTTTCTCAGAATTCTGACTTTAAAGTCAGAACTAAAAAAAAAATTCACATGTGGCCCTAATCCTCTTCCGTACTTTTGCTTCTCTCGCTGCAATATAAATTCAATTTGACAATATTCTGAAAGCAAAGTGAGTAGATTGATCACCACTTACCATTGAGAGAACAGGTTTCTCATCAGCTTGAAACAAACGTTGGCATTGGGTTGGGAAATGAAGGTAAAACAAAGGGGAAGTCCCCTACAAACCATCTCTACATTATTATTTTAGGATTCATTGACATTTAAAATAATTTCTGAATATCTAAAAAGAAAAAAAAAACAAGTGTCAGAGGAAAGAGGAAACGTAGGTTTAATTTCATTTGTATTCTTTAACCTTTTACACTCCTTTACTCCAATACATGCCTGTTACAAAACAACCTACATATAGTTTTCCAAAAGAGCAACTGAGATGGCACTGAGATCATTTTTAAAAACTGCAACTGGACAGTCATGTTGACATCTTGTGGCAGCAGTGTTGCCCGCACTGGTGGACTAAAATCAATGTGGAAAATGTATTGAGCCACAGGCGGAAACTTACTGCTCCAACACAGAGGCAACTTGGCAAGGTGTATGAGTGTGTGCTCCAGTGTTTTTTTTGGAAAGTGTGTCTTTGTCAGGGATGGAGAAGAGCATAGACGTACTATAACATACAGTCATACATATCATCTTGAATTTACACATCCATAACAATAATGATACAAGAATCAAGAATCAGAGCCATAGTTATGCTGGATAGCAATAATAATAACAATTATTGATATTGTCTAAAAACTACACTTTTGTTTTCACCTTTTCTTTCTTCGTTAAAAAAAAGACCCATATATTTATATTTATATACTGGGAGGTCTTTTTTCTTTCTGGTTTTCAGACTAAATAGGTAACTTAAATATTTACAATGATTATTTTACAACCATTGGCCCAGCCCACTGAAGATACATGTTCCTTTTAGCTTGTCTACAATATAAAGCGCACAGAGGAATGGTGGAATGGTCCCAGTGAATAGTGAGGTAGGGAGGGGGCAGAGGATAGATGTGAGGTCAGAGTACCAATTCCCAGACAGGGTCCCAGACCACCAGGATCCAGGGCCACACAGGGTTTCTCATGTAAATGTCAGGAGCGCAGGGAGTAAAGCGTCACCCTGTCGAGGCAAATGGAATCTCCGACCTCACAGTGGAAGGGTGTACAGGGCACTCTGTGCTCCAGGGGGTCAAGGTTCTCCTACCTCACGCTGCAAGGGCCAAACCCAGGGCCATACACCTCTGGTTACACGGAGGGTTTACTGCCCCATGTTCCTGGGACATCTCAGTCTGTGTCACCCTCACCCCCACTACATCACCAGCAGCTGTCCCAGCACCATCCTGAACTGCTGTGTACACCCTGCCAGCTCCCTCACCCTCTCAGTCATTTCTCTGGCTGCTCCAGGGGAAGGATATTGAAGCGCTGCGGTCTTTGTACTGATCACAATGTCTTTGAGTTTTTCGCAGAGGGTGTTGCTGCTCTGGGCCACCCGGGCCCTCACCTCCGGAGACTTGGCCTGGCGTGACAGTGTGTCACCAATGAACACCAGCTTGTGTGCACTGAGAATGACAAACTTGCTGTGCGCCACGAAGATCTTGGGTGGCTGGTTGGAGTTTATGGCGGTGAAGAAGGCGTCGATGGCATTGGTCACCGTGGTGACATTCTGCTCGCATTGCTCCTGGTAGAAGAGGAGGAGCTGCCGGTCGCCAGGGCACAGTTTGGAAGAGGAGGAGGGTCCTCCAGAGCCGTTCTGGGCAAGCTGAGGGTGGTGTGGGGACGGGACCCAGCCTGTCATGTCATTGTTGATTGGCCGGCTGACTTCTTGCTCTAGCCGCTCAAACTGTTTAATCTGGAATGAGAAGAGAAAGAACACAGTTAATACTTCATATGATACTTTTAGAGCTGCAATCATCAACTAATTAGTTGATCGATAGATAATCTTAAATAAATCTAATTTAGTTTAGTTAATTTAATTTAGTTAATGTTTGAAGTCATTTATCAAGTAAACACTCTGGTTCCAGCTTCTCAAACTTCAGGATTTTCTCCTTTTCTCTGTTTTAGATGATTCTTCATTTGTTGTAGACTGTTGCCCAGACAAAACATGTAATTGAATTGGTTGAATCTCTCACCTTTTTTTGGGTGACATTTCGTAGATTAAACCACACACTTGACCTTTTATTCATGAAAATAAGAATGTATTTTTCATTTTAATGCATTCTACGGAGCCCCTTAAGGGACATGGGAGAAAAAAAAAAAAAAAAAGATTTTTGCGGGATCTCGCAAAGGTTTTTGCTGACAGGAACAGGAACTCAAAATAATGACTGTATTTCCAGCTAGAAAACGCGCATCTCTCTCCTCCCTCCATTGTTGTTTGTGTCTGTGTCGCTGCGTGGTGTTACACGTGAGTTGTGCTCGTGCTGAAAACGTGACTTGTGGCACACGTGACATCACTCCCCGAGTCAAGAAGAAAGCAGAACTATATATTTTTACTAAGGAAAATAACAAAAATAATGCTAAGTAACTTTAATCTGATTACTGGTTTGTAAATATTAACGTGTTAGATTACTCGTTACTGAAAAAAGTGGTCAGATACCGGCATCACTGCGCAGATAGTCTTTTTTTAACGGGGTCCGGGGAAATTTTGAAAATTGAGCTGTTTAAAGATGCAATTTCAACATAGTTTAAGAAGGAAAGGAAGGCCAATCGTTGGGTCCTCATCGTCATATTTTAATCACAAATAAAGCTAATTTTCCCTCACTATAGGCCTACTGAGTATTTTTTATATATTACAGCCTATAATAAGACCTGCGCTGTGTGCATAGGCTATAAGAGCAGGTAGAGCATTCCTTATTATAATTTCTTGGCTTCATTGACTATCTGCATCAGGCCTGCAGGAGGCTTTGTAGGTATTAAGAGACAAATATCGTCATTTAACATCGTCAGTAAACCCACAAACGTAATAAAAATCTGCAGCATTTAATGTTATAAACCCACAAATGTAGCATACTATTTTCTACACATGTAATAACTATTACGTTTGCAATGATTTATTTGTGGGGACGTGAAAATCTTTATTGTAATAACTTCCCACAAATGTAATAATACAATGAATAATGGTCGGGGTCGTTGTTGTTTCTTTGTTTGCCTATACACCTACTAAAACTGACCGTGCTGCTGACTCTCCGCTGTCACACCGCTGTGTGATCCCCTGTGACCAAAGTGTCAGCTGGACTTCAGAAGGCCAGAATTCAACACTACTAGAACGACCGTAAGCGGTCATTTGGACCGCTAGATTTAAACTCTAAAATCTCTCATGTAAATACCCAACTGAGTGATGAATGCATTCATTGTGTCATGATATTTAAAAAAAAACAAAAACGAAATAACCCCAAAATGAACATGTTAACAAGTTTAATTATACATTTATCAATATTCACATCATCGCACATAGTAAACTGTAATCATTGCATATTTACACAAGATTTTTATAGAGAAAACTCATAGAAAATTAACAACTAAAGTAACTTACTTGACTATGAAACATTTTATTTTAACACTTAATATATAATAAAACAATAATAGTAGAATAATAATCGAAAAAGCTGGAAACGAGCTGATCTAAAACAAACAAAGAGCCGTTGTGATCACTGGTCACAGTCTCCACAGATTACCTCCGCTCTCGTACAGTTACCACACACACGCTTGTGGCATTTCAAGTGTCCGGTGTTTGGTTCTGTTTGCAGCGGACCGGCACTGCCTCCGTGTCCGTGTCAGCGAAGATGGCCAGTGGCGGTCTTCTATAACATCCTCCTCGACCTGGCAGGGATCAATGCTAGCATCTTATTCAGGGAGTGCTCAAAGTGATCGAAACGGCTCTTTTTGTTTGTTTGTTTGTTTTAGATCAGCTCGTTTCCAGCTTGTTCTATTATCATTATTTATTTTATTATATATTAAGTGTTAAAATAAAGTCGTGCTTCATAACCCTAACCCTCTCTATTAAAAACTTGTGTACATAGCAATAATTACGGTTTACTATGATATCGATAAATGTATAATTAAACTTGTTAAAATGTACACTTTGGTGTTATTTCGTTTTTTTAAAAAATATCATGACACAATGAATGCATTCAACTTCATCCAACTTTACCAAACGACCAGCAAAGTGTTACAGCTTTTGCGGGATCTCGCAAAGGTTTTGCGAGATCCCGCAAAAATCTTTGCGAGATCTCGCAAAACCTTTGCAAGATCCCGCAAAAATTACATCTTTTTTTTTTTTCACCCATCAAGGGTCTGCTGCACTCCCTCTTCCTTCCCAGCACTGCTCTTCTCAGCCTTGCCTACGTAGTCACCTAACTCTATTGCTAATCCGGTGGTCTCCCGCTCTCTAAGGATCTGGATTCAGATAAAAAAAAAAGTTTATGGCTGGCACTCCAGCTCAATATTTATCATTATGTTATACTGTTGTTTAACAACATTGTATTTGATGAATGGTATGAGATGGGACTATACAGTTTCATGGACCTATTTATAAATGATTTATTTCTACCTTTGAGCAATTTCAAAACTGTGTTTGAAGTTTCAATCAGTCTCTATGGCTACACTTCTCATGAATGATCCACTTGGTCATGTCTTTCATAAATAAAAAGCTGTCTCAGCTGCCATCTACTAGCACCATGCAACATCTGAGACTTACATAGCAGGAAGAACAAGGAATAGAGATTTGAGAAAGGCAGTGGGAGGAGGCACTGGACCTGATACATTCTTCATCATTGTTACCAGACATGGCTTCATAACATTTGGTGTCTCACACACTATACTTGCCCAAATAAAAGCACAACAGAATAGTCCCAAATATTGATCCCTCATGCGAACACTGTAGGCTTGAACCATCGTCATTGACACACATGTTTTGGAGCTGTCCCAGACTGTTAAACTACTACTACTACTACTACTAAGTATTTTCCTTTCCTTATCCAAGGTTTTAAATTTAGACCCTCTAACGGCCATTTTTGGCGTAATAGATCCTAAGGTGCGGCTGTAGCTCAGGGGGTAGAGTGGGTCAACTAGTGATTGGAAGGTCGCTGGTTCGAAGTGTCCTTGAATAAGATACTGAACCCCAATTAGTTCCTGATGTGCAGTTGGCACCTTGCATGGCAGCTTCTGCCATATGTGTGTGAATGGGTGAATGTGGTTGTGAAGCACTTTGAGTCGTCAGTAGACTGGAAAAGCACTATATAAATGCAAGTCCATTTACCAAGTTAAACAAGGTCTGAGAGCGATGTGATAACTTTTGTTAGTCGGCTGGCATGCAGATTAATACTGCTTAACTTGGAAACAGGCAACGCCCCAAACACATGCAAACTACATGAGAGAAGTGATGATGCATTTTGATCTAGAAAATCTCATTAAAAGGACAAGAAGGTAAATTCTACATGGCTACCTTTTATAAATTACTTTAATCAGACTAGAAACTGATAGATCAAAAACTAGGAAAACGTCTTCACTGCTAGCCTTCCACTTACTCTTCAATCTTATTGATTATGTGTGTTGATACGAACAAAAGACAGAGTGACCCTCTGTAGTTATACTTAGATACAAGGGTTATTAGGTATCCACACCACTCCCTCAGTTGATAAGACTTTGTTTATACTGTTTTTATTGTTTATTGCAAATGTCAAATTTGAAATATTATACTTTTTATGGCCTTCCACTCATAAAGCAGGATGGTATGTTCAATGGTTCAAAAACACAATAAAAAAGTGTAAAACTGCTTAACCTGTGTCTTATCTAACATTTAATGTAATGTCCTGGACACATCTTTCCACTCTGACAAGCCAAAATGAGTTATTGCTCATAGGAGAAACAAGGACAAGGATGGCTTTGCCCACAAATGAACTGAAAATGTTTAGTCCAAGTATGTTTATAGTGTTTATATCCAAAAGGGGTCAAACACCCTTATAAACACACACTCACTTGTTGTTGTTCCAGTTGGGTCTTGTGTCTGATGATGTTGCCTTTCTCCAGCAGCTGCCTTTGGTTCTTCTCAAACTCTTCCTTCCCCTGACAGAACAAAACACAGCCACACAATCGTTACACAACCTGGATTTACTTACAGGATTATTTCAAATACTTCTTTGTCTGAGGATCAGAAGTAAAATAAAGCTGTCTCTCTCCAGTGGTGACAAACAGAAACCGCTGGAACTCAGACTATCCCCCCCCCCCATTCAAGGAACTGCAGTTTTAGGTACTGCAGTGGTTTGATTGTTCAGCCCTGGTGGTTGCTGCATGTAATGACACTATGTAGTCCCCCCAGGAATCTGCAGAGAAAAAGTTTAAATTCCGTGTAGAGCAATTTTGATTCTGCGGCTTGAAAGTTAAAATTCCACAAACATTAAAAAAACATACTTTTTAAATGTAATTATGAAATTAATTGCAATACCAGAACACTGTAAAACATTGTGGAACCTTCTATTACTGGTTTTAAAATAATCAACATCAACATTTTCTTTGTCCCTGTTGGGCAGATTTATTTGCAAAATAAAGAGTGCAAAACTTTTCACCAAACTATGGGTGAAGGTTTAGGAACAGGAAGTGCCTACTGCATACTGCAGATAGTAAATGTAAACATTCAGTTACAGCAATGAAATGCTGACATAAAATGTGCAATCAAGTCCAAATTATAAACAGTTTTTTCTTTTGTAAACATTTCCAGTGTCAGCCGGATGCAGTGGATAGTGTACTTCTACTGTGAGTCTAGAGCCCGGTCTATCTGACAGCGACATCTAGCGGCTGGGATGAAGACTACATGCAAAATGTGATATTCCGCGGAAGGTCTTTGAATCCGCGGACGGCCGAGAAATCTGCAGTAATTTCCGCGACTGCGGAATCGCGGATTCCTGGGGGGACTAACTAGGACACTTGTGCCTTGCCTATGCCTTTCTAAATAATGTGCTTTACACAGGATCAGACTAAAAGTGAAACTCTCGCCAAACAGCAACCGAGGCTCTATCTGTGATTGAATATGAGTCAAACCTTTGTGTAAAAGCATAATTACGACAACAGAGGCACTTTTACCGTAGTTTCGTTTTCGGGCAAGCTAATTTTCAATGGGGTGCAGGGGCACTCTTATCCTAGCATCAAAATCTCTATTTTTAAAACACTAAGAAGGCTCGACACAACATGAAACTTTGCTCGTAGCATCACCAGGGTCTCTACACATGAACACGAGCATTGAGAACATTGTTTGTGCACACAGTCTCACAGGCGAGAGTTTCACTTTAACACAGAGTCAGTCAGTTGAGTCTGAATTTGCTCTGGAGCTGAGATTCCCGACTGACTAGATAGCATGGAGCATCATTGAGGTTCAGGAAGGCAGTGCTATCACTACTTATTATTGAATAAATGTGTCAAAAATATACAAAGTAAAGACAGACGGAATTTTCACCCAGAGTGTCATTTGATTTCCTAAAGGCATTTAACTGTAGCATCAGAATGCACCGACGACATTTATAAAGTGCAAAACAAAAAAATGACTAGAAATGGCCACAGAAAGTTTAATTTTTCATCAAAAGGCTGAAACTAAATACAAATCCATACTTTATAATGACCCCAACCTCTCCATACAACACTGTGTTCTACTCTTCATTCTTCACTTTGTTCATCAACACTTCTGTAGTACCAGCCACGAGCATCAAGTGTGGATTTAGCTCAGATTTATTCTAATATGATATTTGAGTTTCTACTTAACTTGTGAGTCAATGAAATGTCCTCACAACTATATAAAAAATGTGTGTGTGTGTGTGTGTACCTGTAAATGTACATAGTCATAATCCTCCATCCAGCCTTCCTCTGTGGTCTCATACGGCCTGTCCAGACCTTCCTCTTCCTCTGCAGCTGTAAACTTTGGTGGAGAAGGAAGGGGACGTGACTGAATGTTCACCTTCTCCCCTCCCTGATAGCTCCCACTTCCTGATCCTGTAATCTGACAGCTGATGTCCCCTGGGATTGGAGGAAGTGGCAGCTGCTGTTGCTGCCGGTTGGTCCGTTTAAAGAGCAGCGAGGCATTACCGTGGAGAAAGGAGGCGAGCTGTTTGGCGTCGTCTGGGATGCCTCGTGCCGTCATGATTAATCGATCTAAGTCATCCCCTCCTGCCGGCGGTGCTGCAAGCGCTGTGTGTGACCAGGAAATGGCGTCTAAGCTCTGACTGTGTCGAATCAAACTCTGGAAGACCTCCTCCATCTTCCCCACCTGACGGCCCAGTTTGGTCTGCAGAGAACGGTCTGTGGCCTGGCCAGCATTCGCCACAGCGCCCCGGGCAAATTCTAGGAAGTCTCGGACAGTGGCACGCACCCGGTCAGCAGCTTGATGAATGGCCAGCAGGTTCCCTTCCAGGTGAGCAGGGCTTCTCCAATTACCTGTGATGAATGACATCATGAGGGAAACGCTGGACTCAACAGCTTGCTGAAGGCGAGACAGGCGCTCCATGGCCTGCTCCAGGTCCAAGATGAGGGGTTTCCCTGGAATAGTGCCAGGAGCAGAAAGTGAGGAGGAAGAGGAGGTGTCGCGAACAGGGACCATGTCTAAAGATGAAGCAGAGTGGTTGCTACGTGTGCTTCCTGTACTGGAGGCAGACAGCCGTTTGAAGGACATGGTCAGCTCCTCACTGGTGGACTGAGCATCACGCACAACCTGGAAAAAGAGACATCATTACTAAGAGACTGTGTGGCGAGATGCCCATGAGCAGAGCAGTTTCTCCTTGTTTCCTGTATTTGATCTTTGCTAGAAATAATATTTTCACCAGTAAATGATGATTTAAAGCTAACCCGCCTAATCATCTACTTCTTAAGATCTAAATCTATCCAGATTTGAAAAAAACTGAAATGCCAGTGGCAGGGCTTTTACTTTCCCTATGTCTGACCTGTAAAGCTCAGAAAGTATGCGACAAAAGTTGTGAAGAAGTAGGTTGTCAGTTGAATTCTCCTAAACTTCCTCTGCAAAAACAGCCAGCATTAAAACTTTTTAATGAAATCACAGAATTGTTCTGTTTAGCAACAGACAGAACTAATTCATGTGCTCATTAACCTCCTAACAAAATGATCAAAGGGCTGTAATTAGGTTCCTAAACGGCCACATTTGGCCCATGGGCCGCCAGCTGAATAGCTCTGATTTAAAGTACCTGCTAATGACCTAGTGTTCACAACAAAAAAGAAAAAAACCTATAAAAAGTAAGCATAAGGCAAAAAACATGAAAGGCAATTTCCATGTTGAGTTTTTGAGACAAAATCTGCATAGTTTCTCCTTAAATTTTGACCTGATTTGGAAATTTGAGCTGTGCAACCATCAGGTGTTAGGATATGCCCAATGGATTTTTGTTTCTAGAACTCCACTGAGAACCATTGTGCTACCAAGCACAGATTCCTCCTCCAGTTCTATTGAAAGTAGCTTTGGTAAATGATTCCAATTTTGTCAACAATTAAAAGATCAAGATTTACTGAAAGAAGGACATATGAACACAACTGTAATATCAGACATTCATAAAAAGTGATCCAAACTTATTGTAACAACATCACATCGCCAGTGGAGCAGACAGTAAAAACACATGGCTCAAACACAGAGGAAGTGCCACTTGATTGACTGAGGGGAGGAGGTGTGTTGTGTTACCACAGAGCAAGGTGACATGTGTGACAACCTTTACAGCTGTGAGCCGGTGAACAGTGCCTCTCCCTCTAAAGCCACTAAAGACGTGAAACAACACTTGTAACCATTGTAAGTGTACATATTAAAATAGTGACAGCTGGACGATCAGAACACTTGAACATCACATAGTAAAAGTTTATTCACATAAACCAGACTAGAATGGCTTGACTTGAACATGACCTGCCTCTACACTGGACGCACAGGGACATAACTGATATGAATCTTCACATCTCAGTCTTGGTTTAAAGTGAGCAAACATCTTCCCCTGACAGCAGGACGGGCCCTTACACTCTCCTACCTGTGGTGGGACATCATAGACGTAATGGTCTCTTCTCTCTCCTCCTTTTTCCTCTCGTTCCCGAGGGAAGTCATAGACATCCTGGGTGGGGTGACCTCCGGCTCGCAGGCTAGCTGGGATGTCATAGATCTCCTGGGGTGCCTGACTGACTCCACCCCTGTCCCCATGGTAATGCTTGTCAGTTTGGATGGAGGGTGGGATGTCGTATACATCCTCTGGAATCGGCGGCTCATCGTCATCGTTGAGATTGTTGGGAAGGTACTGGCCTAGAGGGACGGGGACTTGTGGCTTGAGTTTGGCAAAGTGGGGTGGTATATCGTAGGTCTCCTCTCTGATTGGCTGAGCATCAGGGACATCTTTACTGACAGACGGAGGGAAGTCATAGACCTGCAGAGAGAGAGGGAGAGAAGCACAAGTGTTTTATTTGATTGTTCATTTAATTGTTTAGTTTGTACTGTATGCATGTATTAAAATGCTTTATAGGAAAGTTCCTTCTGCAGCCTTTGCCTGATGGATCAAAACAGGCTATTGTTCAGTGATGGCTGTGTCTTTGCTGTCATTTATACCTGATCAATCTTAATCACATTATACTGGGTTCATTCTGTGATTTCAGACTCTATTCCAATGATTTGAATGATTAAAAAACAAACAGGTTATTTCATCTGCCTCTGATCAGCTACTCACTATAATGGAAACTAAAATGTGCCATATACTAATACATTTTGCAAATTAGATTACAAAGAACATGAAAATAAAAAAGACATAACAGGAATTACATAAATAAAATAAATGTACAAATTGATTAAAATATCTTCCCTGAGAACAGCACGCTCTCAGATTTTCATACATGGCTACTACAATGCAATACAGTGTGTTGTATGTCCCCATCAGTTGATGGCATGTTTGTCAGTGATAGAATTCTCAAACTGTTCTTAAATAATCTCAAGCTCTTATATTGTTTTGTTCTCGAAATTCTACAATATGTGTGAAAATGCTGCTTTAAGATTTTACATATCTACAAATCTGAAAACAAAGAGGAACACATTTTGGTTTGCGATATTTAAATTGTGGGGTTAAGCAATGCTACCTGGGTGAAAATGTTGTTCAGTCTGTGAGCTCCCTGCTTTGACCAACACTGAAATACCGCAGCAGATATTGTTATTCCATTTTATTCATGGTCAGCAGAGGATAGTCTCACCTACTTTGATGATTCCCTGGCTTTTCCTGTCATGTCACCAGAAAGTTGACACTTAACTAATGATACATTGAAATTAAATTTGATTTGGACATTCATGTTCGGCTCAGGATGATATGTAAAAACTTTGGTGATTGCCTGACTCTTCCTCTGCTGACATCAACGGGTCACAGATTCAATTTGTCCAATATTTTGGTTAATGACCAACCTGACATGCTCATCCTCCCCCCTTTCCATACATCCAAGGCACAAAACAAGCTGTTCTTTTGGTGAATGATTAAAGCAAATGTTAGCATGATAATTAGGATAATTATAATTGGAACAATGGTAGACATCACACCTGTTTAAATGATACAGAGCACAGAGCATATTTCTATGATGATATTTTGGGTCACACTTGATCCCGCTTTTATGTTTTCTTTAGCCTTTGTGCAATCATCTTGATTTTTACTTATGTATTAAGTATTTTTGAACACTTCAGCACTTCATACATATGGGACTATATATATTGTTCGGTTCTAATCTGATATGTTGCATTTCTGGATATACATTCTATAAAAAACATTAACCGAAAACAAAAATAACCAAAATGACCTAAGGCAGTAAGATTACAAGATAATGAAATAACAGCAACACACAGTTTTGTAACAATATAGTTTACAGTACTTCGATTTATAAAAACACAATATTCCTAATCCAAAGCCTTACTGTGTGCTGGGTGTTCCTGTCTGTACTTGGTGGGGTGTCATATATATCTTGACCACTAGAGGGCCCCTTCACCACCATGGGAGGGGTGTCATACACCTGAACACAGAGAAAAAGAATAACATAAATGACAAGTTGTTACCTCACACTGGACACACAAACAGACACACAGACACTCACACACAGACACACACACACACACACACACACCCACCAGTCTGACCTGTGTGTTGTATTGCTGGCGAGTGGGTGGCACGTCGTATATGTCCTGCTGGGTTGGAGGCTGATGTCTGGGTGGGACATCATACTCGTCCTGCCCTGGTTTCACTGAGTCATACACATACACCTGTCCAACCCTAGTAGGAACTACCACCTGCACACAGAAACACAGAGAAGTGAAGCAGGTCAAAGTCAAGAATAACACAAAGATGTGCTGTATTATTGTAACACAAACATCAGTCTGAATTGAAGAGAATGGGCATGAACTCTTCATTTCACTCTTTATTTGCTTATCACGTGAACAGAGAGAGAAAAGCTTGACATTTATTCACAGAAAAACATTACGGCATTGAACCCCTTATCTTAAAAGTCCCCTTACTCTAAAAGTCATGAAGCCTGTGCTTTTGTGACTATGGAAACCCTCAAGGGTCACAATGCACCACCCTGTCACAGCAGTCTAAAATTAAAAGGCTTCTTAACCTCTGAGTTAAAATGTATTGCTTCATCACACTACATGAACAGAGACTTAAGGTTGTTCAGTCTCATCAAAAAAATGAGCTGCTGACACAAAGACACACACAGGCAATAAAAACAGAGCAGGGGTCCTGTCATAGTTGTCGTGGGAACCAGGCTGCCCTATTGTGTGTCTGTTTAAACTCGCATTACATGGTTTGAGTGCACAGTCAACTATCTGGCCTGGGAAAACACAACAGCTGTGGTATACAACTTACACACTACAAAAGTAGCACAGATAGCTCTCTCTGTATCATTTCATCATTCTGTCTTCTGTCATTTAACAGAACGTTTCATCAACCAAATATTATCAGCACCAACACAGTTATCTGACCGAACATGCAAATCTCTGGATGCCCAAAGATTGATTGATTCTAAAAGACATTATTTATATCCAAGCCAAATCTTCACCGTAGCTGCT
Organism: Sparus aurata; assembly: GCF_900880675.1. Lineage (NCBI taxonomy): Eukaryota > Metazoa > Chordata > Actinopteri > Spariformes > Sparidae > Sparus > Sparus aurata. Next base: position 36,602,049 of record NC_044194.1, read on the forward strand.
AAGCTAAAAGTGTTAGCATCCCTGCACTTTCAAAATGCTTGATTTGAAATCAGTTTGGCTTCTCTCCTGATTTAAATCAAGTCCCCAGCTACTTCAACTGATCAGGAGAATGTTGCAGTGCCGTTTTGCTGTGATGCTCCAGAAATGTTTTGTGAACTATGAAACCTCGCCTGAGTTTCCATAAGCATTGGTGTGAGTAGATAATGACTGAATTAAAATGTTTCAGTGAACTTGTGCTTAGGCAAAGATTTGGGCCATATCTTACACATTTCTCCTTATAACATTAATATGTACAACAAATAAATAAGAGGCTGATGGAAAGTGTTATATTCCCTGCCCTTCATACTAGTCATATTAAGCTACCACAGTGAATTGGGTGCAGAAAGATGAAAGAGAAAGATAACAAGTACATTTCCCAACAGTGGGATATTTGCAAAAACACAACATGAACTAGCTCACCCCTTAGCAAAAAGTAGTTTATTCAAGTGTACAACAAGTATACTTATTTTATACCAAAACTGGGACAGTATACTTGAAGTGTACTTTTTATATACTATATTTTATATACTTAAGAATAGTCTAGTGAAGTATACTTGGCTTATACTGAAAAGTATAAAGAATAGTCTAAGACTAAGTACATTAATACTTAGACTTACACTTATGCTAAAGCTTATACTTGTACTTTAGTATACTGTGGACTGTGGCGCAAAGACTCTTGGGTATTCTGTTGTTGTTGGTGTAATTATGGTTCGTGAATGTGGTTGTGAATAAGATGATGTGTAAGACGGTTGCAGATTAATTCTCATCCTTGTTCTGTGGTTAAATTGTGTCGAGTTAACAAAGATGATAAAAATGTTGGCACCGTGAGTGAAGGGGTGTTTTCTGGGAGAGACTTCCCGTCTGTTAAGCTGTTGGTATGTGTGGTGATAAATGGCAAATTTCTGGCTAGAACTTGTCAAATTACAAGTACTAATACTTAATGTGTCTTGATCAAAGTATAGATTAAGGTGAAGTCGTTGACTTGTGCTTACATTTAAGTGAACAGAATAAAAATGTTTTTCACTACACACGTTTGCATTGAGGTATTACCCCTGTTACAAACTTACATGTTAATAAACTAAAATGTGGACAAGAAGTATATACTTAGTACACTAGTAGTATATAGATGAGTGTACTTGTTGTATACTTGTACTTGTAAAGTGTACTTCTGCAAACTTAAAATGACCTTATAAAGTACTTTTATAAACTTAAAATGTTCCAATTCAGTCCAAAGAAGTATTAAATTAGTATACTTTCTAGTACGCTACAAGTACATGGTCCATAGTATACTTGCTATATTTATACTTATACTCAAGCATACTTAATAAAATGAACTTCAAGTATACTACTTTTTGCTAAGGGACAGTATGCTATCAGTTCTGTGGCAATTGGCCGTGCTGTGTACTAGAACAGAAGCCAAGCCTATTGGTGCCAAAAACCTTAAGTGTCATCATATGAGGTGCATAAATGTAAACATGTAACATGTTAGCAGAATAATCTAAAGTAAAATACTGTTATTACAATATACTACCTGCAGATAGTCATCATCAGTATCAGACCTGTCTGTGTTTGTGATTCAAATCATTGTTTAATCTCACTCAGCTCCAGCCCTGATTAATGGAAAGTCTCTGATAATATTTGTTCAGCTCACTGGCTGTCAGAGGTATGCTGTGTGTGAGACACACAGGGATAAATGACAAAACCATCCATCTGACAACCTGTCTGTACAAATCAGCCCAAGTCTCCTCCCCTTCCCTTTGCCTTCAACTCGTCTGCCTAATGACATGTTCTCTCTATTCTTACAGCAGGAGCTGAAATTAGAACAAAAACATGTACTGAGGAATAATTCTACCTCCAGATGTAGAACACATTCCTAAAATGATGAGAAATCATCTTTATTTCTTTTTTCTGACTTGGTTTCCCTTTAATTCTTTGTCAGTCTTTGTCTCTCTCTCTCTCTCTCTCTTTCTCACACACACACACACACACACACACACAAACACACACACAATTATCTTCATTGTCATTGCTTTCAACAGTTTTGATCACACTTAGCTGAATGCCAGATGTGTCCTGCAGACACACACACACACACACACACACACACACACACACACCATCTCCAGCCCTGTGTCAGATAACCCATGTTATTGATCACCTGTCTGCACCCCAGAGAATAGACATACTCACACACTAACACAAAATGATCTGTTTGTGCATGTGTGTGTGTGTGTGTGTAGTTCTACTGAGGCGTTTAATCCCTTTAGGAGGTCTCATTGTAGAAAAATGTTTTAACTGCATGTCTTGTCAAGGACAAAACACAGAAGCAATTCTGAAATTCATGCCAGTGTCTTATCTATGAGTATTTTCTTATTATTATTCTATCTCGAGCAAGACAAAAGACAAGCAATCGAATTTAGCTTTTATTAGCCGGAGGCATATCATGTTGTGGTAACGAGAACAGTTTTCTTCCCGGTTATTATCCCAGGACAGATTCATTTTGTCACTGAACATGTTGATTCAGAGGCTCCCTCAAAGCATGTCCTGTGCCCATGCAAATAACAGCTTTCACTACAACTTGTGAACAAGATGAAAGCCACTACTAAATCCAGTTTGCTTAAAAAGCCAACTGCTGCTGCAGAGCTGCTGCTGGCAGCTGGCCTCACAAATGATGACTGCCTCATCTTCACAGAGGAGAGACATCCTTTGGTCACATTTCCCTTATATGCTGAATGAAACAAACACTATCATTCCCGATGAGGAAGGTGGCAGGTGGGCTTCAGCACAGGGTACTGAATCCCTCTTGTAGTGAATAAAAAGAAGAAAAATAAAGGACAGCAGTCCCATCAAACTGTTTATTCTTGCCACAGAGACGCCCTTCTTCAGCATGTATTCTGGCAAAATCCCAGTGAAACTACACAGGTATGCTAATTGCAGGTTATCCAAAACATCACAACAGATATAGCCCAATGTATCCTTTTGAAGGAGAGCAAAGGACCATGAAAGGTCTCACCAGAATAGCATAAATTGGCCAAGACACGTGCGGAACTGGACATTCTACATCAGGTAATGTCAGAACAATTCTCCGGCGATTTACTGAAGTGCCTTATAGAAGACTGTGATAAAAAAGTGGAGACATGCAAACGGGAATGGAACAACACAAGATAACAAAATATCGACAGAATGCTCTGGACTACAGGGATGGCAGTGTATATCCATAGATATCAGGAAGGGCCATGAAGAAAACAGGGCAGCCAAGGTGTACTGCAACACCAGCCCCCATCAGCAAGTCATCAGAGACTTAAGCACTGACACCAAGTCTCCTAATCAGGGTTTTTTTACAATCAAGTGCTGTCCTTTATATTTCTCTTATTCTTCTTTTGTTTATTTAGAGAATAAACAACCAATTAAAAAAAAAAAACCTGACATCATCCTACAATGTCTACAGAGGTAAATATCAAATATGTATGTTGAATGATTTGATAAGATGTATATATCTATATATTGTAATTTCATTTCAGGAATATATTTATTGTTAGTATGGCTCAAAGTTCTTTGTAGATTTTTTTTTTTTCAGCAGACAAACATACATTTGTAATAACACCGGTATCTGACAGCTATGTTGAATACAGTGTCATGACTTTGATTATAAAGCTCTGACAAGCTGAATACACAGAACAACCCCCCCGATTGCTCAACGCCTCGTTTCTTATGTCTCATCACAAAACTCTAGCCTGAGGATGGCTGTATACTTTCAGATTTTATGACCTACATACTCACCAAAGAAAATACTCTGTGTGTCGTGTTCTCAGAATAAATCAGTGGCCTCATAAAAGCTGCAGCTTCTCTGACCTAACATATGCACACACACGTGATAACACAGGGCTGTGCGTAGCACAAGCTGGGATGTTCACTCTTTTGTTCGGTGTGTATGATGACGTCAAGCACAAGTCATTGTTCAACAGATGACCTTTACCCCAAGTAATATCAATACCTCCTTCCCAGCAGCACCCTCCTCCTCTGCTTTTCTTTCTCTCTTTTCCTCTGATGTGTGAAGGACAGTCAAGAGACACCTGGTGCAGTCTTTGGTCCAGATACAAAAAGTGGGATGAAATATTCTCTGTAGTGTATGCAGGTAAATACAGGACATTCTCAAATGAAGCCCAATCTCCCAGCTAAAAAATGACCACTGTAACCAAACAGGGAGATAAATAGACTTTCTATACATGAAGTTGCAGCAGAGAAAAATAACAGATGTGAAGTTCAAAAAGAAAAGAGGATAAATAGAGAGAGGCTTAATTATAGTAGGAGGGTTTGGTGGTTTTTCTGAATTGAGGGACATGCCTCAGATCCTAATTCTATACTGTGCTCTCACTCTGCTTTGTTTCTGCCTGTTTTAGTGGAGAGGCTTTACCAATAATGTGGTATGTATACAGGAAAACTGTTTCCTTTCTCAAGGGCTAGAAGAGATTTTGTACTATGTGAACAAGTTTTGTTTTTGTTTAGCCTTCTGATAGGGTAGACTCACTTTGAAAGATATTTTATACAAACCTCTTGATTATATGCAGTAGCAGATGTACTGCTGTGGTCAAAAGATAACACAGACTTGTAGAGAACATGTTTATCATGGTGGTCTTGAGTTCCAATGATCTCTACTTCATTTATGATTTCTATACTCTTATTTTTCTGTGATGGAATGAGTGGAACACATACTACTTTGTCACACGAAACAAAATTGCTTCAAGTCTGAATTTGTTATAGGTTCTTCTTCTGAATGATTCTGATTGATCACAGCTGGTGACTTTTCTGGGCCCATTTGAAGAGGGCTTGTTTTATACAGCCATTAGACTCAGCCACACACACTTAAAAATGGAAGTCTAAAGAGCACAAGTCACTTGGAGCCATTTCAAAGCCGCTACAGGTCCCAAGATCAACTGTACAAACTACTGTTTGTAAGTCTAAAGTGCATGGCACAGTTGAGTCACTGCCACCATCAGAAAGAAAACACAAACTATCACCTGCTGCTGAGAGAAAACTGGTCAGGACGGTCAAGAGTCAACCAAAAACCACCAAAAAGCAAGACTCCAATGAATTAGAAGCTGGAAGACACGTGTCAGTGTCCACAGTGTTTTACATGAGCCCTATGCATATTTTTGATCCAGCAGATTTGGTCACATTTTCAGAAAACCTATGATAAGTTCAACACTGACCCACACTTCATCAATGTTTTTTTGTGACGAAAAAGTCACTCCATCACAGTAAAATGAGAGCTGTAGAAATCATTGGAACAGAAGACTGCCATGATATACATGTTCTTTACAACTTCTGACCAAACTGTATTTGTACAGTTCATGATATAAACATGCATATATGCATACATGTATGCAGCTCTGTATGCATTTATACACTGTATGTATGCACATATACAGTGTACTCTATCAGACTTCTTAAAGGTCCCATATTATACTGTTTTTCATCAATTTCACACAGCTGTCAGAGGTCCAAATCTGTATTTGATATGTATTGCCCCAAACACATCCGTGGTCCTGAATTCCAGCTGTCTAAAAGTCGCTCTGCTGAGCTCTATTCAGAGCACTCTAATGAGCTCCGTCTGTCAACGCCTACTTGGGGAGCACTTCCTGCTACTTCATTCTCAGGGAGAGGAAGCCCCTTATGCTAACGGTAGCACGCGCTAATGTTTACTTTAGATGTAACACTATGGCTCGCGGAGAGGCTCCTGAAGTATTACAGACTCTGTGGCTGCAGCAGGGCGTTTCAGAATGGTCAGTGTATCTAAATAATGTTAGTTTGTTTGTATGTGTTGTTACAGTTACTACCATGTAGCTAATGGCTAACAGCTAGCGAAAGCTGTGTTTGTCTCCAACACAAACTCTTGGACACTGTTCACATCGTCTCTGTCTCCAGTCTGCACATGTTTCCAGACTTTTTACTGTGACAACCAAGCTCCCTCGTTATATTATTAACATTAAACTTGCTTCAAACGCCATTGCATAGCGGATCCAAGTGGAGCTAACTGGTTAGCCAATTTCCAGCTGACTTCACCATACTCGTCAGCAACTGTAAATACTATCAAACCGCGGCGACACTTACCTGTGGCTCAGGTGCAGTTGCTGGGTCCGGTATGGTTGGGACTGATCCTTTTACGAGGGTCAGTGTTGAGGCAAAGCCAGCTTTGTACTGACTCTCGTTACTGAAGCAGTCTGATGTGAAGTGGTTAGCACACACATACAAACTAACACGAACCGCAGCCGGCACGTTGTCGTTAAAAATGAAACACAACCACGGTCTCTTCTGTTGTTCTGTAGCTGGGACAGAATATAGGCACTTAAGTTGATTATTACAACCAACAACAGAGCAATTGTGTGTCTAACTCTGAGCGACAACATTGTGAAACACTGCTGTCTCACCGCTGGACACACCGAACTTCACCTCGGGGATGAACGCCCCCCTCTCTGATATCTCCTATCACCTCAGAGAAGGCGAGCCTATGATAATGACTCCTATCGTTACGTAACGACAGGAGCAGAATCTGAACAGCCTGTAGGAGCGCCGTGTTACCAGTGGGTGGGCTGCAGAGACCATGCAGGAATCACTGGTTTTCCTCATTCTGGGAGTTGGCAGGCTCAGGAAGGACCAGCTTGTATATATTGAGAGCAGAGAAAACTTGTTTTTTATGATATGGGACCTTTAATTCTACAGTTTCACACACAATGACACTGATTTCAGCAACTGTAAAATAGTAGAGTTTGTCACATCAGCTCCAACCACTATCAAATGTGTAATCGGCTACAAGGACAGATCAAACATAGTCTTCTAGATTGTTGGCTGATTGTCTGACAGCTTAACATTCACACCTCTACTCTGTTTTCCTCACACAATTACACTGTTAATGTGTTTATCCACAAAGCAACATGGGCACATATACAAGTGAGCACATTCAATGTTAAAGACTTGGCTTACTGAAGTCAGATAAGTCACTCCTTTAGAGAGTTACCACTGATGGTGATGAACCCAACCCAGCAAGACAAGGAAATAAAAACAAAGACACAACAGCTCAGAGGAGAGAGAACGAATGAGAGAGAGTTGGAGCCAGAGGCTATGAATAGTGTGCTAGCAATGTGGCACACACACACACACACACACACACACACACACACACATAAGCACCAAGAGGCCGTGTAGGGGGTCTTAACAGATTAGCAGGGGGAGACATGTCTCCAAAAGAGCACCAACACAGTGTACCCCCACTGAACTGGATTCCAACACCACATGGCATGACTGGTATGTTTGTGTGTGTGTGTGTGTGATTGTGTGTGTGTGTGTGTGTGTGTGTGTTCTGTCCATGTGTGCATGTTCAGACTGGCCGTCTGGCAATCCTGGCACAATCCAGATGGATGGATTTACCTCAGGGGTGAGGGACTAGTGATAAAGAAAGAGGAATAAAAGCACAACATCAGAATCCTTGATCTAAATTTTGATTGTTTCTCAATTTTCGAAAGGCCCTGTGGACTACAGCGAGACTTAATTTATGATTTTGTAAAGCATTTTTCCAGCAGTCCAGCAGAATAAAACTATTTTCACAAATCAAATCGTATAGGCAACAGCAAGAGACAGGGAAGGTCTAATTTTTCATCTACCATTATAATCAACTCACAGGTTGACAATAAAGGAGTGATTAATACATGTACATCAGGGTTTCCTCAAGGATTTTTTTAAACCGAGGGGGAGGTCTGCCCGAGTGGAAGAGGGGTGGTGACGACGACGACGGCAACATGAATTTTGAAATGTGAAATTATGACTATTTCAAACTGAATGTTTTTCTAAATACATTATTTACTATAGGGATCCGGTACATGGCTTGAAAATAATAATTGCAAATAGGATCTTGCAGTATCACTTGGCCAAAACAACAAACACAACAACAACAAATTCAAGATATAAGTTAAATAACTAAACTAATCTATACTGAATACCTCAACCTCCTTCTCTGCCTCTCCTCTTTTCTCTCCTCCACTCACCTCCTGCACTACTTCTACCTGTGCTCTTATCTAATATAATATTGGGAAGTGTTAAATTCGTTCACATCACCAATACCACGCAGGTAATGTTAGGAATATTTAAATATTACACTTATCATGGTACACATCATTATCATTTCTATTGACTTGAGGGAATAACATCAGGACAATAAGTCAAGAACATTGAGCCTCTCCTTTATGTAAGGTTACCTGACTCTCTTCCTCTGGAACCTTTCTCTTCTTTTGAAAATAGTTTCATATACTCATCTGAAAATGTAACCAGAAAAGAGTCATGGCAGAAAATGACCTGGGCATTACCTAAGCTAACGTTATGTCGTGCTGTTCAAAACGTGTATCTGAAACGTAACAGGTTTCCTCTATCAATAGAAAATTAAGTTTTACAGTTAAAAATTAATCTACAACAAAATAATATCTCTCTCTACTGTATAACCAAAGACTCGACATGCTTTATTAGGCCTAAAGTAATCTCTCTTTAACAAGTGTCAACGGTACAAAAATAAAATAAAAATTAAAGCTGCAAGCAGCGTTGAACGGGCCCTCGCAGTCCACGCGCGTCGGGGCCTGCTGCTGTCGATGCATGCTGCCGTCGGGGCTTGCTGCCGTCGGGGCTTGCTCAAGCAACACCTTCCGCTGAGGAAGTCGTTGCTTTATAATTCGGTGGCCTGCTATTGTTGGTGTGAATAATGTACGCTGAAGTCAGAAAAATTGTGCGAACTGTTGCATAATTCCCCGGACAAAGACTGAGTCGATGGTCTGAAATTTTTTTTCCTCCGGTGAGGGAGGAGGGAGGAGCGAGACAACCGCATAAGTGATGATGATTGGCTCCCTAACATTGAGTGAGAGTTCTTAAGCCAATCAGTGGCAATGTTCTGTTTACACACAAGCCACACACGCACACAGCAGCCTCACACACTCAAACTAGCAGAGGGGAACTGCGGCCATGGTGAGTCCGGAGGGAAAGTTGATGTTTTCAAAATGGAAGTACAGACACTGTTTTAATCTCATTTGTCCAAGTCCATTGTAAGCAACTCTGATCTAATGAAGCATCTCTAAAAGGCACACGCTTCTACAAAACTAACACTGGACAAAACTCTGTTGCTGACACTGTTGATGATGATAGCAGGCCAGGTGTGGCTAACGTGTACTTTAAAAACTGAATACATGCCCAATAGTTTGAGGTCTTCTGACTCTTTAAAAGTTAGAATGGTGTGTCTAGCTCAAAGTATGAGGGATAAGGAGAGGTTGAAGGTCGATGAGTTTTGAAGAGGACTTGAAGATTTCCCCATTTACTTTCCATTCAAAATGATTAGACTGCGACCAGAGCGCCATCTAAGGGCCGATTTGCACCAAATTTTACACAGACCATCAATAGGCGATACCACACAATTATGAACATTTATGTGATGATCGGATAGTATTTTGTAAAAATATGCAAGATTGACTGTTTTCAACACAATATGCAGGAATTTGTCATGTTATATTTCAGGCGTTTTAAGGCCTATCAAAATTCTTTTGATAACTTTTTGTCAGGAGGGTCTACAGATGCTACATGCAAAGTTTGGTGCAAATTGGTCAAATTCTCTAGGAGGAGTTCGAAAAAGTACGTTTTTCTTTTGTCGCGATTTTGCAAACGGAAAGTTACTGCAAAAGTGGGCGTGGCCTACACCAAACAATTCAGCTGAATGCAGGGAACACGTAGGGATGAGGTTTTATAATATGCAACATATTAAGTGGGAGTTATGAGCCAAAAACGCTTTTGCATTGAAAATAGCGCCACCTGGTGGTCATTTTCGGTGAGTGAGTCACAGGGGCCATTCTATAGCACCTCTATGAATTTCATTTCCATAAGTGTTATGGTGTGGGCACAGGGCCAATTATACAATTAAAGTGACGCCAGAGCGCCACCTAGTGGTGGATCGGCAAACCCTTTGTCAGATGTCCTCAGGAGGGCACTGACAATAAATGTACCAAGTTTCGTCTTATTCCGATGCACCGTTGTGGAGATATAAAATACATCAGTTTAAAGAGCGCCACCTTGTGGTCATCACCTAAAATTTTGCACAGGGCCTCAGGGGCTCATGGGGAAGTAGTATCCTGAGTTTCATGTCATTTGATAAGACTACTGTGGAAATATCCAACACTTCCTGTTTTGAGCCAAATCTGCAGGATTTTGTTATTTAATAACTTCAAAATTATTTATTTTAATTAGAATCCTTTAATAACTTTTTGTCAGGAGGGTCCAGAGATGCTGTGTGCTAAGTTTCGTGCAAATCGGTGAAATCGCCTGGGAGGAGTTCGAAAAAGTAGGTTTTCGACATTTTGCGACGTAGCGAAAAAAGACGGTAGGCGGAAATGGGCGTGGCCTATACCACGAGATTCAGCCCAATTCACTGAACGCGTCGATAAGAATCTCTCTGAAATAATGATAGAAATAATGCGTATCCTGTATTAACCAATCAATAACACATTTATCCCCACTCAGGATTTTTTCTGTAGCCTAATCCATCTATACATTAAGGTCGTTTTCACTGGTTTGAACAAAACTGTATATATAGGCCTATAAAAATATATAACCTAGCTTAGGTACCTTTCTTTTACCCTTTTCTCTCCCTCCACGTCAGACTGTTGTCTCTACTCTCTTCGTCTTTCGCGCGCCGCAGCTAGACAGGCAGGTGGTGACTCCGGTGTTGGTTTTTCAACATAAAACAACATAAAAACAAGGTTTAAAAAAAACCCCAACATTATTCTGAAGGTGTGGCGGCTTTTATTTTGCCATGGCGGTGCGCCACAATCAATTACATGTAGAGGAAACCATGTACATGTCTACTAATTGTTACATAAAGCACCCTGAAATTGTCTACAGATTAACATAAAGGGAGTTCTGACTGAAATCTTACAGTATTTGAGAAGTTACAGTCTCTACGTTTGCCTATAGTGCACTTCTCATATGAATCAATTTAGATACAGTTTGATGTTCAAATGTGTTAATTCTCTTTGTTTTTATTGCAGTTTATATAACCAATTCTGTGTTTATGTATATGTGTGGGTGTATGTGTATGTGTGTGTCTTACACAGGTGGTGACATACTTTTCAAACTGGACACCTTATCAAATAAGAGACTATAACCACTAAGCCAACCACCTCAAACTAGATGCCTGACAACTGGACAATGAACAATGTTGATAAAGAGTCAATTCTATTTGGCAGTGAAAACTACAGTGGTCTGACCGGTGTGACGTGTAACGCAGCAGCAGTGTACAGTGTGACAAATAACACACAAGTAAAGCAGCCTCTTCTAAACAACTACAACCAAATCAGATTGCAGTAACAATCATTCACTGTCACTAGTGTATGGTGGTCGTTCCGGCCTCATCTCAGAGGTTAAGGAACTCCTGGACCTTGTTGTCTCCCCTATTTTCACACATTTTCAACTGTAGTTCATCTTCTTTGAATCAGTTGCTAACTGCCTGCTAGCTGTTTTTTTTTTTAATCCCTCAGTTATGGGTTACACATATTACATGTAGTCAAGAAAAGTCACACTGTGCCGTCATGCTGGCTCCCTGACTGAGGTTGATTCTGCCGTCTTAGTACTTCTGCTGCCAGTAGATGCTTCACACCACTTGTACAGAATGGCGAGGCGGAAAAATGGCGCAACATTCCTGTCTGGAACAGGCTGCTACTCTTTACACACTACCAGTGCAGAAAATGAGTCCACTGCAGGCACTCGAATGAACTCCACAGGGCACAAACTCTCTCTTTCTCAAACACACACACACACACACACACGATTGTCTTCAGCTCGTATGTGTAGGGTCATGATTGTACCTTACTTATTAAATAAATACATACAAAAATAAAATTGAAATAAATAAATAAAAAAATAAATAACCATACTAACTTTAATAATACTGTGTGACTCACTGAAGTCTCGGTCGGACAGGCAGACTGTCGCAGTGATTTTTATCAAGACAGTTACTAACACAACACAATAATGGAAGAAGACAAACACTTGGTGAGTTAATAAGAGTCAGTAGGACAGACAGGATGACAGTCACTTCTCCACGTATAACTGGGGTATTTTTGTCATATCTGTCATTTTTGTCATTTCTCATTTAAGTTGCCAAAGACACTACCAGTTACTACGTTACTGCCGTTTGGTCCTGTAACGTTGCTTTGCGAGACATTTCTCTTTATTCTGTTGAGTGAAGGACCTGTGTAGTTATCAGACTGTGAACACTGTCAGACCGACACCCTCTTATCCATTCACACTGGATCGGTTTGCCAATGTTGCGTCTCTGATAATACCTCTGGAGGTGCATCAGGGCCGCAGCGAAATGCCACCCCTCACTGCCACCCCTCACTGCCACCCCTCACTGCCTCCGAGACTTTAACACAGAGGAGGATACGGAGAGTTGACACAGGATTCCCACACTCAAAGAGCAGTGTGAATGGGGCTATTGATTCATGTACCGAACTGGTTCATTGCTAATCAGTTTATCTTATATCTGCCAGGCTCTATCAGCCAGTTTGTCAAAAATAAATCCACTTAAAATATGGGCTCCTGGCCCCCTACATTGTTATATTTTATTTTATCTACTGGCTTTCTTCTTCTCATGTTTTCACAGTTTGGAATCCCCCTCACATGATTCTTGTGACTACCCCCTTGGTCGGTGCAGGCTGTGTCTGATATTTACACGACAGTTTGTAAAGACGAACTGATTGCTGCATACTGCTGTCTGTCTGAACAGTCTTCCAAAGAGGCATTTGGTATGTAAAGCCAAGCTGGAGCCTTCCTCAGCAGCTGAGACTCTGCAACTGGAGCTCCCTTCGCCTCTTTGCTCAGTTCCTTCATCAGTCTCTCTCTCCATGTTGACACAGACGCTGTAGTTTTCACCCCTCTCCAATTCCTACATACCTATGTTTGAATGTGTGTATGAGTGGATGGACGAGAGTTTGTTTGGAGTCTTCTCTCAGCAGGAATTCCTTATCTTGTAATGACTAGCAGGAGTGAGTGTGTCTGTAACCCCTTTTACACAGAGACTGTGCAATACCAATAAAATGAAGACCCTTCATTATGCTGGCTTTGTTTTTTTTTACACTGAACCAAACAACATCGGCATAATTGTTCTCCTCAAGCAGGAAGATGGAAAGTGGAAAAACAGCTACGAGAGGAAAGTGGAGCAGCAGCGGAAGCAGAACATCACCTGTGATGTCTGGAGAGGACTGAATATAATATCTGGTCATGGGAAAGATGGAGGGAGAGAGTAAGACAGCAGAGACCAGGACTGGGCAAATACTCTTAATTACTTTTTTTGCTGTTATGAGTCTATATGCATTGGGTGGCGATTTGTAAACATTAACAACTGCATAGCAAGGCAATAACAATCATTTTCTGTCCCTGGTATATATGGTGGTTGATTGCATCCTCAGCTCAGAGGGTAAGGAGCGCCCAGACATTTTCGGTTGCTGGTCTTTGTTGAGTTGGCTGCTATCTGCTAGCTGCTTTTTGAACTGCCAAAAGACAACTTGTTTGCATCTTCTTGGCATTCTGAAGTTAATACTGATTGCACAGTGTAATGGCTGTAGAGGAATGACAACATCTGCGTATAGATTGGTTCCCTGTAAACTTTGCTTTTACTATGCTATTTTGCCTGCCCACCAGACTCAAAATGAAGGTCAAATTTAAGAACAAAGACGGTGAGTCTGCCATTGTGGAACCAAATCTGGAAGAGGCATTGTTTTCCCTGGTAACTGTACCCAGTTAATGGTGGAACAACAGGAATAACTGTGGAAACTCTACACTTCAAAAGAAAAAGAACCCCACTTATGGAGTAAGCAAAGAAGGTGAAGAGGGATTGTGATAGAAACTGAGGTAAAACAAGATTTAATGGATAGGCATTCACTCCATGAAGAGCACTCAGGTGTTCTGAACAAGTCTGTTCCCTGGCTTATATACTGTATGTTCTCCCATACAACCAGGACATGAGACAATTCAAATTCAAAATCTGCCTATTTATTACTACTATCAGGTGTTTTATTCTGCCCTTTTTGGAATTTCAAGGTCAAATTTGGAATCTTAAAGTTGTTTTTTTGCCAGCCCTGTTGCCCCGCTCAGGTCGCACTCGGGGATCGACACTTTTTGTCTGGCATGACGGCAACGCGCAGGAGCGCAGCAGCTAACGTGAGTAAAACCTTCTTTTTCATAAACTCTGTGTACACAAACAATGTTCTCAATGCTCTTGTTCATGTGTAGAGACCCTGGTGATGCTACAAGCAAAGTTTCATGTTGTGTCGAGCCTTCTTAGTGTTCTAAAAATAGCGATTTTGATGCTAGCATGTCTTGCCCCATGCACTCCCGTTCAAAATTAACGTGCCCAAAACCGAAACTACGGTAAATCTTAAAAGTGCCTCTTTCGTCGTAATTATGCTTTCACACGAAGGTTTGACTCACGTTCAATCCCAAATAAAGCCTCGGTTGCTTTTTGGCGAGAGTTTGGCTTTAAGTCATTAAGACTATGAACCAGTTATTTTCATTGTCTACTTTTGCTGATAGCTAGGTGACACAGCAGATCTCTAGATGAGATCAAACCTGTTAATGTTGGTGTTGAAATTAAAAATGTGAGGTTCCGAGATGCAAACACAGTGTTCAAGTATGTCCAAATTTTAATGCTTGTGTCTCAATGGAAAACACTTTGGACACCTTATTTGCACACCTGCCTCTATTATCTCACTTTACATACTATACTCTATGCAGATTTATAAAGGCATGCTAGGAAGTATCAGATCAAAACAGGATCTCCCTTCAACATACTTTTAGTATCTACTTCCTTCTGATAATTGCTCTAAACAAAATCTTTCAGCTGCTGCATGATGTTTTACACAATTTAATGTTTAAGTCTTCCTGCACTAAATGGTCAGTTGTTGTTTTTTTATTCACTTCATTCACAGTGCCCCCAGGCATTCATTATCATTACTGTATTTGTTGCATCTATTCGTCAGAGCTGACTAGCCTCATGCTGCTAGTTCTCTCCATTTTACCTTACAAATACACCTTCAGTCAGTTGTCAAAAAATCAAACCAGTTGAAGCCTGTAGACAGGATCGGACCAGCAAAACTGGAAACCTGCACAACCCACCAGTGATGCCTTATGTCCCTGATACCGAGCTTCATTTTCTCAACAACAAGATGATGTGCAGCAGTTTGGTGCTGGAGATCATAATAATACATCAATAATAATACTAGCAATAACAACAACAACAATAATAATAATTTTAATAATAATAATAGTAGCAACATTATTATTACTATTGTTAATATTAATAGTATTAGTAATGTTATTACTATTACCCTATACTATTAATATCAATGCATTTATATAGCACTAGTTATACTGAATCTTTATAAATCAAAGCCTGGCCCCTAGATTTTAAGGCGAAACCCCACATCTCAGAATCTCCCTAGAGCTGCCCTTCTCAGGAGAGGTGCTACTGTTGATAAAAACCTTGTTTTTACAAAGCAATATAGATGTGGATTAAACAGTGGTCATGTTTAACACATTGAAGTGAGGAACAGTATAACAATAACCAACGACAATGAGCTGTGAGATGAAAAACTGCAGACAGGCTTGTCCCCAACACATCATAAAAGTGACCATCAGAAATATCGATTTTTCTATATCAATTCTAATCATTTGAAACAGTTTTGATATCAATCTTCTGCCACATTCTGCCTTTTTGACGGCAAGTTCACACACACACACACACACACACACACACACACACACACACACACACACACACACACACACACACACACACACACACACACACAGAGCCTCCATCATCAGTTTTGGTTGACAAAGGAAACAGCAGGAGTCCTGCCTGGCTATACTTTGAGGTAAATGAACAAGGAAGGGCAAAGGATATATCAAAAAAAAATCTGGACATTAGAATAAACTAACTTTTAACAATGTGGTTTGCATATAGTTTAAACGAGTAGCAATTTGCAGTCAGATTTTACTGTTTCACTTTAGCGCCAGTTACAGACAGTTGAGTGGAGATGAGGTCATATGTTACGGAGCAGGGGCACAGCTGGACCCAACATCCCCATCATCACCAACACATACACACACAACACTAGGGCTAACAGTGGTACACATATGGCTCCCTGCTGCGCTACAGCAAGCCTGGAGGGGCTTTCCCCACGGTACATTGTCACCTGCTGATGCAGTAAAGTGCTTATTCACCCAACCACAAGACCAGTGCTGAATTATTTACAACTTCATTATTTCCCTGGTCCTCCTCCTCCGCACACGGACACGTGCACACACGCACGCACATGCTCACGTGCACGCACACACACACACACCTTCTCTACCTTTTCTCCTTTTCTGTCTCTCTGCTGCTTGGTATTCGTCTCTACGTTTTCTTTCTCATCAAGTGGAACTATTCAGCATGTTGTTTCAGTCTAGTGGGGCATTTGATGTGGAGTGTGAAAATGTATATTAATTAGGATAAAGTTCATTATGGGATTCTGTCACAAGGACAACACATTTTGTAGTTTTTCAATGGTTTGTAATGAGTTTATCTCTCTCATCGTCACTGGTGATACTTCATTATGATTGGCAGGCAGGTTTCTGTTTTAAATGATGGACATTTCTTTGCATAAATCAGATGGCAATTTAGCACCAGTCTTATGTCTGAATAATAACCCAAGACACTTTAAAGTCAGGACTATTCCCTGATTAGATTATCAATTTCAACATGCCAGCAAAAACACACAGACGGATAGGGATGGGTCATATCTACCGAAATTGGCATATGACAATGTCTGAAGTGACATTGTGAAACAAAGCAATGGACCATGATTTCATTTTTGCAGGGTGGAAGCAAGTAAGAACAATTCTCTCCAGCTCACCACTGTAGTCACCAACACTTCCAACTGTACACCCCACCAACTGTCTAACCCAGCCAACCCTTGAAAACTCTGGTTACCACCTCCAGCAAGGGGAGCAGGCAGAACATCTCTTTGTCTCAGCACCATATGTTGGTTCACACTAGAGGATGTTGACCCAGATTTTCTAGTCAATATTAGTTATGGAGATCACCTACTAAAAGCTGTGTAAAAAAAAACTTGTGAACTGCTCAATCATCAATGGCAACTAGGAGCTCCGGGAATGAGCTACAGCCAATGAGACTCTCTTGTCCTTTCTTCCCTTTCTCTTCTCTACTGTCACCCATGATAGCTCCCTTAACCCAGTCTGATCCCGCTTGTATTAGTAAAATACTACTACTAATAATAATAATAATAACAATAACAATGATATTAACATATGTTAGTTAAATAGTTCTTTTCACAACACTCAAAGACAATTATGCTTAAAAGTTAAATTAAAGCAAATTATGTTTAAAAAAAAGGAAATTAACACATTATCATCAAAGATTAAAAGCAGTTCTGAAAAGGGTTTTGATCAGTGATTTGAACATGGACGGGTTGGTGCAGTCTGTGCCTAATACTGTCTGCTTCTGACCAGTTCACTGTCAGATTGTTAGCAAATAAAGAGCTGTAAATGTTATATTGCATCTGTCATCAGGCTGTGGACTTCCCGATTGTGGGCTGTAAAGAAGGCTACAAAATGACAGTAGAGTCAATACATTCAAAGGTACATGTACAGTTGGCTACTTGCTGCCTGGACAATATAACCAACATAAGCAACAGGTCGCAAAAGAGGTTTTACCATAATGTTTCAGAAAGTACTGTACTCTAACCCATTATTTTTCTCAGCAGATAATGTAGTAATGCAACAAGTTACTTTTAATGTCAGTAATCTTGTATGTAATGAGTTATTTTTACGTCGTAACCCAACTTGTTTGGTTCATGCTACTGTGATGTTGAGGATGATGAGAAGACTGAGGCCAGAATGAGAGGAATAAAATATAATAGATAGGGGATGTATGTCCTTGCTAAACTACAGTACGAACAGACTGCAAAAATAATCCTTGCTGCTTGTGCATCCTAACCCCCATATTCCACCAGGCCAGTCAGCATCTATTATTAATGAAGTCCAGCAACACAGTCACCGGACTTCATTGTATCCCTTTCCACATTTAAGAAGCTTCCTAGAAGTAGATCTCTGCTGTGCTGTGCAGAGAATACATGTTGGGTCTGTTTCTGACAGTGGACAGCAGAACAGAACGAACCAGACAGGAAGTCAGACAGCAGAACAACAAACACCCTGTACAGACTTGAGATCTACAGCAAAGTTGGAAATATTAACAATAAATAAACTTAGAATGGACAAAAAATTCCAAAAAAGTTCCACTTTTCCTTACCTTGCCCAGGGGCTTGTTGCTGCTCTCCCAGTTTCTCTTATCCAGGGAGGGGGGCACCTGGTACACATCCTGCCCAGCCCCTGTTCCTGAAGGTGGGGCTGCTCCCTGGCCTGGGCCTACAGAAGGAGGTACCTGGTAGATGTCCTGCCCAGGCAGCTGGTACTGTCTCTGGGCTAGAACTGGAGCATTGTTGGGGGGTCCTGGTTGGGCCTGTGGAGCGGGTCCACTTGGGCCAGAGGGGATCTGGTACAGACTTTGGGGACTTGGTTTGGGGCTGTGGGAGGCTGGCATCATGTACACAGAGTCAGGATTGGACTGTGCAGGGTTGGGGGTGGAATAGGCTGGGTGCATAGACGTGTACTGAGTTGAGGGGAGGGGCTTGTTGGTGAACCCGGAGGAGGACGTAGAGATGGCTGTAGATGATGGAACTGGTGTTGGTTTGGCGTAAGTGCTGTGAGGGGGGGGTGGACGCTGTACTAGGGAGACAGGACAGGAAGTGGCTGAATCTGACGTGGAAGGCAAGGGATGTGGCTGCTGCTTGCTGTCGTACATGCCGACTAGGATCTTGAGACGGTTGCCGGGGACAATGCCTTGGCGACCATGGAGGGAGCAGAGCCACCAGCCGTCCAATCCCTGCGTGTCCCTCTCCAACACCGTCATGATATCACCTTTGCGGAAAGACAACTCGTCCGGAGACTCTGCCACGTTGTCATACAATGCCTTGGCCAGCACATTCTGTAGAAAAGGATAGACAGAATTACTTTTAAAAATACTGTTGTGACCAGTAGCCTAACAAAACATAGCAGCAGTAAAACATCTCATCTATAAGGTCGGTTTGTGAAATATCTGTCACTCTTTAGATTTTTACTATGTAGAACAAGAACTGCACAATGTAAAACAATGCGAAAGGACAAAATAACGTATCGTTTGGTTTATCTGTCTATTAAAATGTTCCTCTCTGTACTGTGCACCGTGTTCATGTCAGTTTTGATTCATATTTTTTGGCCCCCGTTAATAGATAATTAAAATTTCATCTCAATGAATGAATTTAAATGTGTGAACCTGAGATAGAGTCATGACAGTTGATGAGCCGGTAGCATGTGAAAAGTAAAGTATTAATCATCTCTTACAGGTGCACTAGATAGATGATATCTCCACTGTGGTGTCCAACAAACCAAATTAGGATTTACTCATTTATAAAGGTGGTGGTAAGTGTTATCTTTGTGCTTGTGTCTTGTGTTTATATAAGCTGTTTTCTGTTTCTGCTACCCTTATGTTCAAAGGCACACAAAAGTACAAAAGGTTAGAGAAAGATTGTGCTTATGGATTTAAAAAACCAGCTTTGGTACCGCTTTATATCAACCATCATTCAAAAATGATACATTTATAGCTAATTACTCTTTAGTTAATAGTTAACACGCTCACACAAAGTACACTGCAGCAATGCACTCATACTTAGATCCATAAGTTTTATATTAGATACGATGGTAATAGTAACATGTAACAATAGTGGCACAAAAGAGTTTGTGTGTCACTGGAGTCTAAATCCAGAAAAGATTTACTATTATGGACCATTTAGGTTGAATCTTACCAACACGTAGAAGTACATACATGACCATCTCTGTGGAAGCCCAGTGTGCAAACAGACACACCTTCTCTCAGTCTCTCTGGAACACTTTGAAACTAAACCAATATTTGTCGTGCACGTCTGAGCTCAGCCTGCTCTGCTCTCTCTCTCTCTCTGTGTCTGAGTTCCACCCCAACTATCCCAGACTGGTGCAGCCTGAACTGGCCACATGCCAGCTCCACACACACATGCTTGCACAACAACCCAGGCACAAAGCACTGCCCATTTAAATGAGGCCATGTAATTGGCATCCAGATTTATAGTCAGACTTGTCTTTCACTGCACTGACAGCCTGTTCATGGCTTCACAGTGGACTGAGAACAAGACGGAGACAAAGATACTCAACCCTCATATACTGACTCCATCCAATTCACTGGGGCAGTTCACATGCACAGAAAACATCACTTTTAAAAGGAAAAAATACACTCCAGACACTCCTCCACAATTATATGGTATAGTTACTAGGATCTTTCGAGATAACTGCTTTCAGTTTGTGACATCACAGCTAGTTGACTGTCCAGTATGTATCTAACAGTGTGATGTGGAAATTTAAAACCTCCCGTGTACACTATGAGTGACCTTTTCAGTGAAGCATCTTAAAAAGATAAGTTAGTGAAAACTTCTCCTTTAAGCCTGGTGTTGATCAGAGTAGAGTAGATTAATGGATAGTAATTTTGCATTATTTTCAATCCAAAGCATTCCCATTGCTACTAAAACATAACTTTAGTACGCTCCTTCCTTGCAGGGAGATTCCCATCAAAAGTGGCAGTTTATTTTGTCTTGCTAAGACCAAGTATTGAATAGTATCTGAAAGAATGATGATAACCTAGTTTGAATTGTACCCATCTTCTGATAAATTCAGCATCAAAAGTATATCAAGTTTTGGACGATTTGTAGATTTTTTTTTTTCCATGCTGTTCTTTGATGTCTTTTTCAGTCTTCCCAGCCTGTTGTGTGTTAACACTTAAATATTAGGATAATCATTTGTTTCCTCTGTCAAACAGTTAAACAGCTGGGTTACTCTGACACTCCCACAGTGATTCAGATATACTGTATGTGCCATGTCCTTTTCCCTGTACCATCGTCTCTTTGGAGTTCTCTAGTATCAGTAAGAGTGTACTGTATATGCCCACACACACACACACACACACACACACACACCAGAGTTACTGCCAGCAAATTCTGTTTCCAGTGTGAGTGCTGAGTTGATGATGAAAGCACCTCTCTGTCTGATGTCCGCTCTTTCTCTCACTAAGTCTTGACAGAAATGAGCACAACTACTGAGAAAGATAGATAGAGAGAGATAGAGGGGACAGAGAGAGAGAGAGAGAGAGATCACAGAAACCCCCTCTCTGTTCCATTCCAGCATCCAGAGAAACAGGAAGTGCATTGAGGATGATTCACACACCATCCTGCTGGACGATGACTCAGTGACTTGACCCTGAGGTCTGAGAATCACCCTCAATAGGTTCTCATGCTCTCTCTATTTCTGTCTCTCTGTGACACCCACTTGTGAATGTTTTAGAATAAACTTAGTTGCTCTGATTAAAATTGATACTGAATTGTGTTAATTACATTTCAATAACTCTGAATTGTAAATCTAACAGAAATGAGACGCTGTGAGACTTAGTAGCTTAGACGCTCCACTACCTCTCCTTAAAGTACCTGCTGACTTCAGTAAATGTGTCTGTGGTTTCTGACTAAATTTCCCACCTGATTAACTACATACAGTTTAAGATGAATGAACAACATCAGCTACATGGAAACTCAAGTTTCACTTGTTTATTAGTGAACAGAGAAGGATTTCTGCCTATTCATAAACATTCAGCAGAAGCAGTTTCTTTCAGAAGTCCAAATGCAGGTGCTGTTTGAAATGTTATTGTTTGGAAAGGTTCAGTTGCTTGGCCTCCAGCACTGCTCCCTGCAGCTTTCTTAAGCAGGAGACACAGCATCTCATATGCACCACTATGTTTTTCAACAACACAGTAACATAGAAATACATCACCAGTTTTTGAAACATGAGTTTACACCTAAAGAATGAATTATTATCATTGTTATTTCTGCTTCTTTTAAATGACGTAAAATTGGCTGAATGTTGGTATCAAGTTTTTAGAGTTTAATTGCCTAACACTTTACACAAATTTAAAGGCGCTGTATTCCGGCAGCAAACTGTAGGTAAGCAATTTGTGTACTTAATCCACAGATTGAACTGTTGAAGGCCCAGACAGCTCTGTGCAAACATGGCTGAAAGCCTTCAAACATCCTTGTCTGTTAATCAGCGTGAGAAAACCTTCAAGCAGACACTTGTACATCCTTCTACAGAGGCAAACTGGGGGTGTGAAGAAATGAGAACACAGTCGGAGCTAATCACATTACCCAGACTTCCCAGGATAAATCTCGGCATCAACAGGCCCAAGCAATGTGATGTGACCATGCTGACTGTTGCCAGGACAACCAGCTGCTGCGGAATGACACCAGAACTTTAATGGTGTCGTCTCATCAGGGAGATGAAAGAGAATGAAAGAGAGCACAAGATAGGAAAAAGAGGAGTCGAGGAGTTTAAAAGGCTGAAGATCATGTAAAACACTGAGACCTGATTGAACACAAATAACTCCCTAAGAAGTTCATAAAGGCTTTTTAATTTGACCTTTTTGTTACTCACTGTGTGAGGAATTCAATAGTAAGACTTGTCTGCTTTGTTTTACCTTTGTAATGTTTTCCTATCTTTGTCTTCAATCCATGAGGAATAAATACTGATGAACATATAACATAACAATGTCCATCATAACCTTATACATATCATCAAAACACATACTTAGATCAACCCAATATTTATAGAGCCTTGATGCAAAGCAAAGAAACATGAGTGTCTGTCACACATGATATTATTTCTACCAGGAAATACTGAATATTTCTTTCATTTCTGTCATTTTATTTAGAAATGAATTTTGCTCAAAATGAAAGAAAATACCTGATAAACCAAACGTATAGTGGCCAATTTTTGACAAAAGTCTCTATACCCAACTTTTTGACTCAAGATTTCTGCAAAAAAACAAACCATTAAATAGTGAAAGTAGAGAGGGGCAATAATAATAATACATAACAACAACCGCTCATCATTGATCACTTTGAGGCTGACACAAATGGTTGCTATGTGTTGATTCATGGATTCTTATATGGTGAAAAAATGACAATTCATAATGTGTACGCTGCTCTCGATATGAATGCATCCATCTTTACTACTATGACTGATTTACTGCTTAAATATAGCTGTTCATTTATAATTTTGGGTGGTGATTGGAACTGTGGACACCACATTAGATAGGAAACCAGGTTTGACCACAACTAAGAGGAATTCTAGAAAACAAGCCCTGCAGCAAATGTTGGATGAGGCTGTTGTTGTAGATATATGGAGGATAATGCACCCTCATGACAAAGATTACACATTTTTCTCTTAAGCACATAAAACGTATATTCTATAATCGATTTCTTTTTGGTATCTAAAGTATCTGCAGAGCTTACATAAAGTAGCAGTATTGGGAACATTCATATATCAGATCATGCCCTGATTACAATAGAGATTTCTATTACTAAGTCATATAAACACCGACATTTCTGACAATGTAATAGGCCAATACTGTCAGACCCTGAATTTTGTTTCATGGCAAAAATCTAACTTTTGGAATTCTTAGAAGTAAATGATAACCTATGGGAAACCCCAAAAGCCTATCTGAGGGGCATGATGATATTCTACTGTGCTACCAGAAAGAAGAAAATAATGAAAGAACATAGAAGATAAAAAAAAAAAGCTGCAAGGTGCTGAATCAGAGCATAAACTAACTTTGTCTAAGGAAAGCTGGGACAAAGTTTTAATCGCTTGATCTGCACCTAACACATTGCAATCCCAAAAGTCAGAAAAGGCACTATTCCTACAGAAGCACAAGAGGTATGGATATGGAAATAAATCAGGACATTATTTAACTAATTCAATTAATAACAACCTAGCAATGCAATCTCAAAATTGAAAGATAAAAATAGTGAATTAGTATATACATCCTCTGAGATGTCAAATGTCTTTCAGGATTTGTTTTGTTCAGTATATTAATCAGAGTTTAGGAAAAGAGGCTGGGATGAATATGTTCATTCAAAACCTTACCTAAGGTTAGTGATGTTGATAGGAATCTGCTTGATGTTGAAATTACATCTGAAGAGGTTGAAAGAGCCATTACTAATTTTAAAAAATGGGAAGGCATGTGGTTCGGATGGATTCCCATCTGAAGTATAGAAGACTTTTAAATACTTTTCTGAACCTGTATTAACGAGTATTTTCCAGCACTCTTCCCAGGTTAGGAAACTACCTAAAACAATGCAATTGGCCACCATCAAGGTAATACTGAAAGAACAGAAAGACCCGCAGATTTCTTCCTCATATAGACCTAGGGCTGCCCGATAATTTTCATTGTCATCGCGGTATGAACATGGTCGATAAACTCATCGCAAAAGACTGCCTGACATGCGAAGAATAAGACAAATCATTTTGTTTACATGCGCCATGCATGCACCGTGAGCATGCCAACATTTAGCCTATCAGACAGAGCCCTGGATACAAGGGCCAATCAAATGAAACCCCAGCTAGCCGTTAGCTACCCTGACAAAATTAATCGTTATTAGCTTGGTGGTGGTTGCCAGGTTATGATGGCTGAGGGAGGAGAGAAAAGCCATGAAAATGTGGTTGACGAAGACCTTGTGGTGAAAAGAAACAGCACTCATGCTTTATGGATTCAGGAGAGATGATGTGTTACAAACACAGGTACTGTGTAAGACATGCCGAGCAGTTGTTGCGACTTCAAGAGGAAACACAACCAAGCTCCATCACCACCTGCAATACAACCATAAAGACCTACACCAACAATTCAAAACTAACATTAGCCATCATTAACTGTATAGTTAATAATATGCTTACTTCAATATTGGTTTATTTATCGCAAGTTATATCATCATCGCAATATTGAACAGTGTGATCACAAATCGCAGATTTTCTTCATATCGTGCAGGCCTTTATAGACCTATATCAATTTAAAATATAGATGCTAAAATGGTGACCAGTATTTTGGCAAAA
The DNA here is from genome assembly GCF_900880675.1 of Sparus aurata. NCBI lineage: Eukaryota > Metazoa > Chordata > Actinopteri > Spariformes > Sparidae > Sparus > Sparus aurata. The sequence continues at coordinate 36,627,225 of NC_044194.1, forward strand.
CACATCTCAATTCAGCATGCCTAAGTTAGTTGCCACAGATCAAACTGGGTTTGTTAAAAATCGCCATTCATAATTAAATATCTGATGATTACTAAGCCTTAAGATTTAACAAGAATAATGCAGTAAAAGTCACATCAGATGCTAAAAAAGCATTTAATAGAGTAGAATGTAATTGTTTATTCAGAAGACTTTTCTTTTGGTGATATTCTCATTGATTTAGTCAAATTGGTTTATGCATCTCCACAAGCTGCTGCATCTGTTAATGGTTTGAGTTCCCAGATATTTTGCAAGAGATGCACACAACAAAGCTGTCCCCTGTCTCCTTTACTTTTTGCTTTGATCAAAAAGCCTTTAGCTGAAACTCTATAAGCAAGTGACCAGGTGAAGGGTATTCTAACAAATATCAGAACACATACAATTTAGGGATTTAGAGAGAGAGAGAGAGAGATATAAATCTATATAGATACATACATTTATATATCTATGAAATGCATGAATGGTTGCAAAGCACTTGAATGGACACTTGGAGTGTCCTGCTGTTGGTATAGATTTACAGCAACTCCAACTGCTGTAAGAAAGAAGAGAGAAAGGGAACAACAGAAAGCTGTCCACTGAGGGGAAAGTAATGTGAACAGCTGGTGGACTGAGCTCAGTGTAGACAGGTCGCTCATCTGTGTGAGTGAATGTATGCATGTGTGTGTGTGTGTGTGTGTGTGTGTGTGTGTGTGTGTTTGCACAGCTTAATGTCCTTTGTTTCTTGCCTCCTATCTGACCCCTGGGGACAAATACTAGCCTGCACAGGAGGTTTTGTGTGTGTGTGTGTGTGTGTGTGTGTGTGGGTGTGTGCATTTGTGTGCGTGTGTGTGCGCCTGCATGTGTGCATATGCCTATTCACTACATTGCAGTAAACAAATCAGAATAAAGATACTCTATGGCCTTCCCACTCTTTGCACTTTTCTCTTGTCATTCTTCTGCTCAGTCATCTCTTAGCTGTCCAGCAGTAAATCAAACAGCTCTCTCCAGTAGCGGCCTATAACCACTTCATGTTAACCAGCAGTCACTCCTGACCTGATAAAATCATTATTTTAAAATCATGTCATCTGACAAAATCAACATAAATACAGCTGCTAGTGACAATTAAAATGAACATCACAGCCCCCAACCCTTATTTGTCAGATAACATCAAGGGTTTGGAATAGCTTTGTTTGCCCTGTACACACTGAAACAGCAAACTGGCATCTTAAGATTTCAACACAATGCAAGGCTAAATTTTAGGGTGAGAAAAACAACGTTTTATTCTTTACTAGTGCATTGCCCGTAGGAAGCATGTATTCCTACAGAAAAGTGGGAGGTTCAGTAGCTTTTTCATGGATGGCCAAATGAGGCTGTGTTTGAAGGTGGGACATCAGGGATATAACTTTTGATTATATCATTATATTATTTCATCTTAAGAACTATTTACCTTGTCTAGTTTGGTGTCATTATTTTCAGCACAACCTCACATGTAACTGTACAGTTATTTTTTTTATTTTGACATTGATATTAACACTATGGACCTAAAATCACAAAATAACATAAAATCAGAGTAGGAAAAAGTTATTTTTTACTGTGAAAATCACCAACAGTTTAATGAACCAATTGCATTAGTTATAATGCAAATATAAATTGTTGTTTGCTAAATTTTTGCACAAGTTTTTGAAATTTACAAAGTTATATGTATCTATTTACATTTAAATGTAAATAGATACATTACTATACGATAGGGTTGTGTTGTTTATAGTACTACATGTAGTTTGACATTTCCCTCAGCCATGTCACAGTGGGAATTGAAGGCACAATGATCACCTTATCTCAACAGTGAGACGTGAGTTATGTAGTATTTCTCAGAGCGAATACATGGAATGTCACATTTTTTCGATTTTTTGTCTGCATCAAAGTCATTCTGGTCTGAGCTTATGTGATAGAGCCAGTTTTGTACTGCTTCATTCTGTGACATAAAATAATTAGTAAAGCACAATCCAACAGATTAAATACTGCCATATTTAAAGTGTCACCAACAAGCAAATTTAACCATTGAGTACACACACGAGCATCTCGTGTGTCATCTGACAAAATCAACATAATTACAGCTGATAATGACAATTAAAATGAACATCACAGCCCCCAACCCTTATCCTGTGTCTCGACACTCGAAATACAGCATCTTGTGTGTGTACTTGATGCACAAGATTTGTGCACTCAACTCACAAGATGTGTGTACGTGACGCACGAGACACGTGTGTTGCGTACACACATCTTGTGCGTCAAGCTCTCTCTCTCTCTCTCTCATGACAGCATTCCACAGCCTCCACATACAAACACACAATTGTTGTTACTTCACATTCCTTTGGTATCCCCCCCCCCCCGACAGACACACACACACACACACACACACACAAATTTCACTATAAAGATGAAAAACCAACAAATACAGCACAGCGATCCTCTTTTTCCGTCTTTCCTTCCTTCCCCTTTAGTCCCTCCCCCTGTTTTTCCTGTCTTGGCACGCCAGACTTCTCTTGAGAAATAGTTGTGAGAGCAAGGGTAATTTGTGCAACAGAAAGAATCCTCCACCCACTGGGGCATCTATGTGGAGCTGATGCTTACAACATTCATATTTAACATATTAACATTAATATGGTGGAAAATTGTAGTGATCAGTAATTCAAATATGTGACCAAAATCCAAACCTTGCTTTTTTGTGACATTATGCAGTTTTTAGAGTTCTATAATTACATTTTGTTTTATTTATTGAGTTTCAAAGATTTAGATTTTCTAAACAGCCCCAGTAGCTAACTGTTATTACAGGATGCTTTAACAAGTGATGATCCCAGCTGAAGAATTCCTGCCTTCAGGCTGTGAATAACAGCAGAAACAACAGCAGGGATTGTGTAGCCTGAAGCACAGGATAGACTCACAGAGGCGTGGCCTGGTTGTTGCTTAACCTGTTGACAGACAACTCTGGCAGCAACTTATGAATAGCTGTGTGCTGCCAGACACACATGCACGCACACAGATAGTTGGCTCATTCAAAGTAGCTCCTCCTTGCAAACAAAAAGACAGAAATAGAGGTAGAAATAGAATAGCTCTCATAGAGCACATGCGTCTGCCAACACTTCCCTTTAATTTAATCAAGCTTAATCCAATATCAAATAAAATATATTTAAATTCACTAAACCAGTTTTTTTTATTTGGATCTACATCAAATTGTACTTACTCATAGAGACCAACCATAACTATGCCTGATTTTATCAAAAAATTGTAATGAATGAAAGTGTCAAAAAACACTTGCAATGTTAAAGGAAGTGAGAGAAAATGTATGGATCCATCGCTTTATTGGATGTGCTCCAAACTTAAAGGAGAACTTCGGCCGATTTAAACATGCAGCTTCATTGCTCAAGCTACCCTTGACTTGCCAGTACCGAAGACGCCAACACATTTGGTCCAGCCATTACAGAGCTCCGTGAACGGAGACTTAGCATTGAACGCTAACAGCATGGGGTCAGAACTTTACACTGTGTTTTAAGCGTCTTAACATGCTCCACATCTCACACCAAAAGTTACGCAACATCAGCAGACACCTTAGCACACAGCACTGTAGCGTGTATGACTCAAAATGAATAAAAAAGTAGTTAAAACAGTGTGTTTGTGCAAGGAGCTACTTACCTGTTTGTTGACATACGTGTCTTCCGGTAGCTAGACCAAACTAGTCGATCCGTCGAGCGTGCTGATGTTGCATAACATTCGGTGTGAGATGTGGAGCATGTTAAGACGCTTAAAACACAGTGTAAAGTTCTGACCCCATGCTGTTAGCTGTCAATGCTAAGTCTCCGTTTACAGAGCTCTGTAATGGTTGGACCAAATGTGTTGGCGTCTTCGGTACTGGCAAGTCAAGGGTAGCTTGAGCAATGAAGCTGCATGTTTAAATCGACCAAAGTTCTCCTTTAATGGGGTGTATTCTGTGCCGAGGCCCATCCTCCATCCAACTCCTTGGAATTCTGTTTAATACTGTTTGTGTAATCGTGCTGACAAACAATGGACACAAACCAAAACATAACCTCCTTGGCAGACACAAGTGCGTTTACAGTGCTTAATAGCAGCCACTAGACCACAAACATTTCATTAATTTAGGTATCATCATGATTGTGTTGGCCAATTTCTATTACTCTGTTTTGCCCTAACCAATCAATAGTGGATGATGCAACCATCCTGGTGATGTTATTTTCTGTCAGAAAGCTGAGGTACAGGCTGCTATGAGAAGAGGTTTTTGGGCAAATGGCAGTCACTGGGCAAAACAATAGTATTTCAGACATGTGTGCATCTGTTTAAAAAGAAGGTGCATTTATAACTATTGTTGTTTTATCACATGTTAGCTGCTTAGTTAGCCAGCAACTCTGACAGCATCAATTCACAACCTCTTCAGAAATGAATTTGTGAAATACAGTACACAACAGTAGACCTGAAGGCACATCCACGGACCTGCCCGCCCCTGTGTTTAAGTGCTTTACTAACCTGCACTTACACAGGTAGGACAGACCGGAGCTACAATCTGCTGACATGCTCTCTGCTTAATGTGTGTGAGTGGGTGGCAGAGAGATTACAGTTTTTACTTCTCTTATCGAAACATACTTATGATGAATGGCTAATGCATTCATCGTTAGCCGGGAATAAACTGTTTAAAACACAGAAGCTCAAAACCACTTTGACATAAAGCTGCATGAAAAGCATTAAAGCCTTACTATTTCGTTATTCTACATCTCCACAGAAATACAAGGAAAAACAGCAAACCAAAGGTGCCTGGTTAAAAATGGTTTCACAATCACAGGGGCATAAATCTCTACACTGGGAAAGCGTGACACTTTGATCACTCACATAAATCTGTTGAGAAAGCTGCAGCTGAGACTGCAGTGTTGACTATGATTCAGCAGTGAGCAGTGGGGGAAAACATCCAGTGATTCATAGCTTGTTGTTTGTCTGCTAACTGTGCACTACTGTAGTAGTGTGAAACCAAGGGCATGCAAAGTTTTCACATCTCATTGACTTGTGTTTGAGATTTCAACAGTTCATGAAAAACAGTTAAACGGACCTTTAAGCTAAGATGTTACACATCACAATTCTTCTTTTGTACTTCCTACTGAGCCACCAGGCTGCCTTTAATCCTTCTCTAGTTAAATAAAACGTTGAGGATTGTGTACTTGCAGTTTTCATGCTAAATGTAAAGATAGCACAATCAAACATCCTGTGAAAAAAAACAAAAACGGAGCTGTTAATTACTCAAGAAGTTTAATTTGATCCAGTCTATTCATGTTCTGGGAGATGACTATTGACTGCTAAGAATGTTGACTTGCATGGCAATCTTCTCTCTAATAGGCAGTCCATGACCAGTGTGGTTTGAGTCAGTCCAGAGCAGACAGAGCCTTGTCTTGCAACACCAGTCCAAATTTCAATGTGTCTTATAGACACTGTAGAAATGGGACAGTAGTCATTTACTGTATTTACTGGTAACTTACTGTATCTGGCAGGTTTCACACACTAAAGAGCCTTGGCATTTTTCACACATTGTTGGTTTGCATCCAAAATGCAGGGCATCCCGGTAGCCTAGAAGCCTACACGAGACATATTATGAAAATCTACATTTTTCAATGCTTGTGCACATACATTAGGGAATCTGGACTGCATACTAACCCACAAACTGTTAAATAAGACAGCAGAGTCAGTTTTGGTGGGCTCCATATGTAAGCCAACATGGGATTCAACAAGTTATTCAGATACTGGTCCCTGTCTTCCGTAAAGTGGAGGCTCATTTGAGCAATACACCCTGAATCAGTGCATCTCTATGAGTGGAGCTAGAGAGTGACTTTTTTGAAGGTCCACCATCGTTTTTCTTGTAAATGATGGACCCCGCTGCCCTGTCGAGGTAAGCACAGCTTCCCTGTTGTTCCGCACAGACAGGCACAAATCACTACATCAACCCCATCCTCTGAGTATACGAATGTTGAGTGGATTAAGTGTGTTTTTTATGGAAACGTCCCCTTAACAACTGAAAAACTCTGGGGTCAGTGCAAAGCCAAAAGCTAAACACAGACACTGCTCTGTTGTTGGATGCTAGAATCAACATGAAAGACTTCATTCACTCCCAACTGAGGATGTCACGACCCAGTGGATTTACTTAGTTATTTATGGAAATATGAGGAAAAACTGTTGACAGCTGTCTCTGACCAGACTTCAAACTTGTAAGCTGTAAGTTTTGCCATGTTTTACTTTGCTTGACTCTTTATATTTAAGTTTAGTCTGCTGGCATGTTGCTCAGCTAATGAGACAACTGCCAGCCTGGGGTGATGTTGAAATAATCTTGTAATATTGAGAGACAGTCTGGACAAACTGTGTGAACATTAAAAGTTATCTGAAGCCAACTAAGCCAGCTCAGCTAGCGTTAGCTTTGTTGTCATATGAAGCCTGTTTTCCTCTGGATTCCTCACCTCTATGTGCGTGTGTGTAGCTGCTCAGTGTAAATGTACTTGATAGACATTACCTGAAGATGAGGAAAATGGATGCATTTTAAAAAAAAAAACATTTTAGCATTTAAACCTATTCCAGTAGTTACCCAGTACAAAAGTATGTACCAACCATGTAATTACAATCCGTTCATTCACTCTGGGCAAAACCTTTGTAGAATATTGCACCCTTATTCTCTCATCTAAACTTACTATGACTGAAAAAATGACTGAACATTATATTAAATAAAAAGTGCTAGTACACGTCCTGCACTGCTTCACGACCTTTTGCAAGATGTTTCTTTGTGTCTCGGGCTCAGCACCACGTGGTGACGGGACACTTAAAATCAATTCATTAATCAATGTACTCTATACATATATAAATGCTTCTCCTGTTTTCTGAATGTCCTGTCACTGTCAGAGATGAGCTTTTTTTAAATGTACTTTGTTCTGCACTATTTACACACATTAGATAACAACTTTTTAAAAACAGCATACCTGATCATATTAGCTCATATTTTAGTCTGGACAGGACAAAAATGTCATCTGACTGTCAACATAAACATTGTCCTGGGGATAAAAATGAAGCATAACAACAACAGAAATGAAACCAGCTTTCTGTCACATGACTTTTTTCCTGTAGTGAACTGCATAATACACTAGGATTGAGGTGACCACTAGATCTTCAACATACAGCATGAGAAAACCTGTACATCCTGGGTCAGGCTGCATGGTACAGAGATAAACCTGCATTACAGCTAGGCCTGCATTTACTCAAAGTTATGTCTCAAAAACAAATGATAAAAATAGCTATAAAAAATATTGTTGTTATTGATTAGACTGACACAAGAAATACAGTCATATAACACATTTTACACTACTTCATCTTCATCTTGTCAGGTAAATCATAATCTGTATCTTCTCCACTAAAGCACAGACAGCACTAACTGCTTGACAGTATCTTTCAGACCATCAGGCACATATATTCAAAAGCTGTTCGGGGTGATCACTGGGGCAAAACTGATAACTGTCTGGTGTTGCCAAAGCCGTGGGTGCTCTGCCTACTGACTTACTAGCTTTATGGGTCATACATGTGTGCTTTAACTCAGGGTCAGTGAAAAAGACTGTATTTGGTGAATTTGTTAGGTGTTTTGGTGGACTTGGAGTGGTGGCTCATCACTGGAGCAAGGACACCGTAGTGGAGGCAGTGGTAGGGGGCTGAGTGCCTCCATCATGCAGGAGACTGAGGGGATTTCCGGCTGTAAGCCAGTCCTCCATGACTCAGTCAGTGAGTCAGGAGAAATACATGGGCACTGACAAAATAAAGACCATCGACCACTGATTTACTACTAAGACTGTCCTTTAGGTCCACGGCAAGCACCTGAAGCAAAAAATACAAAAAAAAGAGGAAAAAGACAAGTTTATCAGACAGACATATAACCTCAGTGCAAACCATTTCCCAATGATCGTTTTTTCCCATCAACATGGCAAGTCTTTCCTCACTCGAATGGAGGCTCTAAGGACAGAGGATGTCATTCACTGTACAGATTGTAAAGCCCATTGAGGCAGTGTGATAGTGATTTTGGATTTGATCTTTTGTCAAAGCTCCATTGTCGATCCACTGAGTACGTCCTTAATATTAACGAGCTATGCTGTTGCACTGGGTGACATTTTCCTTTATCAACATACATATATACATCATCCCAAAATTCTCACCAGGGCAACAAATGTGGATAAATCTGCCACTGAAAACAGTCTCCAACAAATGCACCACTTCATCCTTTTTAAGTAAAGGACATCTTATGAGCACTTTCTGTACATAACTAACACTCATCGTGGCATCCTTAAAAAATGAAACAGTATCATCACTCACAATTCTAACAACACCTGTACACTCCAAAACTGGTGTTGAAGAGAATATTTATACACTATGTGTCACTCAATTTCTTATGCTGGGCCAAATCAGATCAGATTTGTGTGCCAAGACAATCAATCTTCATAAGTGGCTGTGGTAATGACATAGTAACTATGTACACTACTGATACATGGAAGCATGAAAAATAGAGCTCCATCATCTCTCTCTCCAGTCCAATCATGTTTCACATTACAGCTTGTCCTCCATACCGCTCTGCAGCAGCATGGATTCTGCTCAGCCACTCTGATGCATTTCCATCACTCCGGACTTGACAATGATGCTCGTGTGTCATGTTAGAAGTGACACAAAATCTTACACGAGTGGCTAAAGCATCTGGACTGACAGCCATTTGTAAAAATCTGATTTGAATGCATTTAAACCCCCTCCAAATGTGGTTTGGATATGAATTACAAAAAACTAATTTCATGTGTTTTGTTTTATTTTTGCTGTCTAGAATTCCTAAAATGAGAGCATATCCTAAATAAATATGTTTAAATAAATAATTGTTCTGCCTTCCCAGACAGTAATGTCCTCTTTAGTGGTCCTGCACAGATCTACCTGTTGCCATGTAATACTTCACACACACACCAAAAAAAACTTCTTCATCATAGAATATAATGCAAATTTTCTCAAGATGTTACATTTGAAAGTGTCAAATGCTTAGTGCTTCTTTGGATTAAAAAATAACCACAGAAACTACCAGCTTCCACCGCTGTTGACTGCGGACAACCTGTAACAAGCACCTGCTCCCCCCAAACACAAGTGTGTGTTGCAAATCGATGCTCAACTCATGTGTGCAGGAAACCTGACAGAAAGAGTTTTTAAGTGTTTTTTAAGAGTGTTCAGCTCTCAGTACTGTTGGAGCTTCTTACTGAATCTCTTTAGTTTCTCTTGTCCTGTTTGTTCTTTCAAACCTCTGCTGTGTTGAACTCTTTAATCGTGTTCACTTTCAGCTGTTTGGGAGTCATGATTAATTACTGCTGGTGAAAACACAACATTTCCTGGAAATCCAAGTCCCTGCCGCATTGAGTCAAACCAGGTAAAGCAAGGCCGGCAGATGTGATGGAAAAACAGCATAGCTTCCATATATAAGCAATTTATTTTCCACTATAAGCAATACATTTACGTCAAACCTGAGTAAACACTTAGAATTAGCTGGCACAATATAGCAGAGTTGTATGGTGGCTGGCAAAGCTTTGACATGGCCTCCACAACAGTGGAATGTTATTTTATATTAATTACACACTAATTACTAGCGTGTAATTACTAGTTACACAGCAACCTGCTCAACAGTATTTCACTGTCTGCCACATTCCTGACTGTGTAGTTAATGCACACACACACACACACACACACACACACACAAGAGCAGTGAGCCAACACTGATGCAGAAGCCTTTTGAACAATAGCAGGGAAGGACTGTTATGGCCAGGTTCTTTTTCTGCCTATTTGCTGTCCTCTCCTAATTCCATTCCTTGCTTCTAACTACTTTTCTCTCCCTCCTCACCAAACCATTTTCTCTTCCTCCAGTCAACCAGTCCCCTCAGTCTTTCTGCTTTACTAAATCAATGTCATACTTAATACTTACACAGATAATCATGTCCTGCTTCTCTTTCTACCTTCCTTCTCAGTCTGCTCTAGTTTAACTGAAGCATTTTTCTCTCTCAGGCGACTGATCACCTCCCTGTGTCCTCTGACCATAAAACCTTCATTTCGCTCCACTTTCCTCTGAGTCAGCAGAAAGACAGACCACGGCTCTCCCCCGCCTGTCTTTCTTTTTTTCTCTCTTACTTCCTTCCCTGCCATAACTGGACGGCTTACCTCTGCTGTGTGCTCTTCTGTGCAGCAATGCATTTAAGGAATAAAGTTCAACAGAATTATGTGGAGTGTGTCTTTAGGAGTCATAAAGAAAAGCTCTTAAGATGATGATAGGCATCCAGATACAAACTTATGGTAATTCTTATTAAAGTATTTAGATATGAAACCTATGCCACATTTCTGCGTCAGTTTCTTTTAACAAACAATTGTTGATGTTTTCATTATTCTGTCAGCATATAGTTTCCATTGTTGTTACATTTATTGGCCTAAAAACCTTAAACTTAAAAATATTTACGCACATAACAAGATAACAGCAGATGACCAAAGATTTTTATTTCTGAAAACTCACTGAAAAGCAACTATATCCTTTATGACTTTAAACCCTTGACCACAACACAGACACATAAAAATGTACACACTCCCTGCTGGGAACCAACAACAGGGAGGAATCTGCCCCCCCCCCCCCCAAAAAAAAGAGAAAAGCTAGGGAGGGCCACAAAGTCAGTGATTTTGCATGCACACATTGATCTTTCTCTCTCTAACACGCACACACACACACACACACACACACACTCACCAGATAGTTCATTTTGTCCCTGCTGCAGTGAGGCGGCTGTAGTAACTCCAGGGCAGGGCTGTAGCTCAGCCCCTGTGACACACTTTGCCAACTAGATCCTTTGCGGAAAGTAGATCACAAAAGATCACAAAACTCCTCCAAATCTCCTCCTCCACCCTCCCTCCTTCCTTTCCCTCCTGTGTCCTTTTGTCCTCCTTCCTGTTCTTCTCTGTGTGTCTCCCTCCGTCCTGTTCAGTCTCGTTCTCAGTAGTCAAGCAGATCCCAACACATTCTGCCGCTCTGTGATCTCACTCAGCAAGAATGAGACTGCTACTTGGCCCATTTACTTCTACCCCACGCGCCCCTTCTTTCTCTCTTGATCTCCCTCTCTCTCTCTCACTTGCCTGAGGAAAAGAGGGAGGAGTGTGCAACCTGACACGTCACTTCCTGTTGGATCCTGATATTCCCTCTATCCACTCTAGCTATTGGCCTGAGGGGCTCTTCTCATGCAAATGAGCTTTCTCTTCCACTGGCCCTACTGCCCCGTCTCTCTCCCCCCCTGGCTGTCAAAGACTGTCATTGCCTTGGAAAAGCTGCTGAGACTCACTCATACCGTGTACTGCTCATCAGCAAAGGGCAACATGACCTCATCTAACTGTCTTTCCCCTTAGATTGGAGCCTTGAAGGGCTGTTAACTAACCTGAAGCTGCTTCATCAGAGGTCCACACAAAGAAAATCCCTGTGTCCCATGGCAACAAATCATATAAAAGACCCATGTTGTGTAACAGACTATCTTTCGGGTCCCATAGTTTCCTTTAATTTCCCACAATGACATTATAATTAATCATAGTTATTGTAGTTAATCATTATTTAATGGTATATTCTTAGGAAAGTAAAATGAGACCAGTGTTAAATTGGTCAGATCACAGCAGGTCAGTAGAACATGCAAAAATACGAAATTTGGGTAATGGCAATAAAACAAAGAGAGAGAAAAATTCCCAGATCTTCCTAACTAATTCCCAATGTTCAGTGACTTTTTAAACTCTACTTGAATCCTGTGTGATAAACTTAAAAGACAACAGCTGTAAAAAAGTTTTCTAAATGGGGTTGGACCAATGTATCAGCATGGTAAATACCACTGTATGTCTATTAGATTTAATTTTAGCTATCAGCATATATTTTTGCCAACAAGTAAATACAATATTTAGAATAGGAAATGGGTCTATTTTCTGATTTACATTGTTTCCTCTTCTGCATTTATGGCTAAAGAACAGTTGCCAGGATTAGCTAAGTTCCTTGTTTGTTTGTTTTTATCTGTGAAAATGGGGTTTCCCAATGGGAATACAAGTATTCATGATTTCTTCCAGGTGAGTTTTAATTTCTCCATGTACTATAAGCACAAGGTATTCTGGGTTAGCAAGTTATGTAACTAGGGATGCATTGTTTTGTTTTTTTTCAGCTGTTCTGATAACTTCTGATCAACTGCTTCTCGTGGTCAATATCAGTAAGATAACTGATCATTTTACATTAATGTTTTTGTATTTTTTGCATACCTGAGAAAAAAAGGCTAAGATGTAGTGAGCAAAAAAAGGATAATTTAATGCAACATTAGATTACATAACAGCTTCAGAATCATGTTCATGGGACAGTGTCTTGTAATAGGGTGAATGGTGTCTCTGTCACTTATTTCTGCACTATGTAACTTCAGTGAGAAGGTAGGATCACAGCGTGACATACATGTTTGATTCAACATAGTTGAATGGTCTCAAGTTTTTAAGAGATAACACTGTCCCGAACTAATGACTTTTGTCTGTAGTTAGCATCTACATTACACCATACATCGATCAGGCATAACATTATTGCCACCTGCCTAAGGTGTGCAGCCTGAACAGCTCTGACCTGTCAGGACATGGACTTAAGATCTCTGAGGGTGCCCTGTGGTGGATCCTCTGGGTCCTGAATGTTGGGGGGTGGGGCCTCCATGGATCCGACCTGCTCCAGCACGTCTTAAGGCAGGAACACACTGGCCCAACTGTTGGACGTCTGAAGCGTATGGGGAGACTCGGCCAAGGTCGGGAACAAATCTCTTCGGTGTGTTCACCGCTTTCGGAGGCGCGCGGACGTTGTCTGTTCCGCTTTGTTTTTCTATGTACTCCGTGCCGTCATTTCTTGTTTGCATGTTTTAGAGTACTGGCATGAGACTAGCTGTTATGTCGGTTCAGGACGAATTAATCTGTGTTTGTTTGGTAATGCCTCGCTGCATGTTTAGTATGCAGCTGTTTTTGTCTGAAATAGTTAAGTTTCGTTTTGATAGAAAGTAAAGAGAGTTGCGTGCATAAACCTCTGGTCCAGCGTCTTTTTTTTAAGTATTTTTTGGCCTTTTATGGCTTTATTGATAGTACAGCTGAAGATATGACAGGAAACAGGGAGAGAGATAGAGAGGGGGAATGACACGCAGCAAAGGGACCCAGACCGGGAGTCAAACCCGGGTGCGCTGCAGAGCCTCAGCACATGGGACGCGTGCTCTACCAACTGAGCTAAACGGCGCCCCGTCCAGCGGTTTTTTTACACACAACACTAGCGCCACCCGCTTATTGCAACTCGCGCAAGCGCAGAGCGTACACGCTACTGTGGAGTTGTCAGCATGTCGAAGCGGTGTGTTCAATAAAACTTTTCAGCCGAACGGGTCAGAAGAGGCAACAGGGTGGTCGGATAACAACAGTTGGCTGTTGGTTTGTGTCTGGGCGGTGTGTGGGGGCCTTTACAGATCATCGATCAGATTGGGATCTGGGGAATTTGTAGGCCTGGTCAACACCTTAGGGTCCTTTATTGTGTTCCTCGAGCTGTTCCTGTGCAGTGTTTGCAGTGTGTCAGGGCACATTGTCCTACTGGGGGGCCACTGCCATCAGGTAGGGTTGTTGTGATGGGGGGGGGGGGTCAAGTGGCATTCAATGAGATGATCAATGTTATTCACGTCACCTGTCAGTGGTTTTAATGTTGTGGCTGATCGGTGTATGTTGTTGTACATACATATTTGTATTTACAACAGTGATGTTGCACTCAGAAACTGTGGGGGATGCTAAATAGCATAAAATGCAATTTTCAACATAATATTGCTTTAGTATTCTCAGCCAGTATAGCTGTAGTAAGATTTGTTGCATTAAGCTCATAGACTTTTTGCCTCCTCTCAAAACCCTTGTGGCACTTGTATTGCAAGGTTGTGAAACTGTACATATAAGAAAGTCCACACTAGCAATGACCTGTCTGTAGCCCACCAGAGGTGGGAATCACAGGATACCTCAAGATATGACACACGATTCATGGCCCACTATAAAGATTATATCATAATACAGAGATTCTGCGAAAATAGATATCTGTCTAACTGAAGCATATAAAATGCCTGTAAAAAGGGAAAGTGCAGAAATTCTCTATTTATTCACTGCAATTTGGTATTAGTTTCACAGCATTGTAACTTGTAACTTGACTGTAACTTGGCCACATGTGCCAACATACACTGTCATAAGTCCAAACTGTTAAAAAAAAACTGTACAGTTCTGCAGCAAAACAAGTTTTTCAGTCTGCAGAGCTACAGAACAATCATGACAACAAATAAGTGTACACATAGCTTTATCCAAAGGCACATAGATACAAATTTTAGTGTTTTGCCAGCATAAACAACTTGCGTCTGTAAACCTGTACCCATTTTATGCGAATACTCTTTAAAGCATTACAAACTTGTGGACACATTTAATTGCTTAGCAACTTGATTTATATAAGCCTGGGACATACCAGGGTTTACAGGCGTGCTACATAAACCTGGGAACATTTCAGTGCTTTGAAGTAGCTTGTATACATTAACCTGGGCACATTTACATTCATCCTCAAATATGATTGTTCTTCTTCAGGAACAGCAACTGATAAGCTTGCTTGGAGGTGAGTCTCTGAGTGGTGATTAGAACCGGTATGAGTCTCATGCATCCCCCTTGTTTGTAGCACATAGGAGTGCATTTCCCACTTGTTATCAGTCAAATGGGCAGTGAGTCGCATAGGACTCCTTGGCCCATGAAGTCCATCCATCGCAGGTGAGCACAATTCTCTTTGCAGACTGGAGTGCATCCTCCCCCATTTCTTCTCATCTCATCATTAGGAGCTGGAGGAGCTGTTTCTGTGAATTTTTTTCTGCTCGGTATTTCATATCTTGGTTCCAGTGTTTGTAGCATTTGACGAGAAAGGAAGCTTTGCTTTAAACATTGCTTTCACAGCTGCAGGTTGACTGACGTTACCATTAATGGCTTTCTCAATGAGAAGTTCAATGTTCATGGTTTTGTCCATGTAGTTTACTTTCACCAGACAGTTCTTGCATATCGCATTGTCTTTATCGATTTTTTTTGTCCTATTAAACGTCTCTTTAGAGCACCTTATTTCTTAAAATCAAAATATCGATAACTTTCATGGTGGCCAAAGCGTGTAATCGCATCGTCACATGATGCACTGGGGCTGAGAAAGACTTTTTCCCATTACATTGTGAAAGAAGCATCTCTAAAATTATTGATACATTTTGTGAGCGTCACAACCTCTGTGAACTGACTCGTTTCACTGTCATAATTTGAGCCATTTAGTCTGAGAGAGCTGCACAATGAAATGAATTTATCCCCATAAAAGGTAACCAGACGCAAAACTGGAAGTTAGCTGGCTCAGTCATAGACCACCGAGCAGCTTTCATAGAAGTGAATAGGGCTCCCTCTCCAAGGCTGTGTCCAGGTTTTAATGTAACATCATGGTTACAACATGGTTACAAACCATCATGTTATTGTTTTTTTATCTAAGCTGATAGTCTTCCAGTCTTATCATTTGCTGACATGACTGGCCAACACAACAAGACACTGGGTTGTACTCCTCCAATGTGGATTGTGTTTCAACAGGAGCAGTAGCACCAAAAAGAAAATAAATTCTAAGTACCTCTGGTCCCCCCTCGCTCTACTCCAATATGTGACAAACAGTAGTTACATTGTGTCCATTACTGACCAGTAGTGGTGCCAACTATCCAGACATTCCACACACCTACACACACACTTCTTCTTCCATGACCTGAGCACTGCCCTCTCTGACCGCCACACTTGACAACAACAGCCATTGTCACACTGACCTACAAATTGTAAGTGCATATCACACATACACACACACGCATTCAAGGACAGAAAGCAGCCATTGAGGATTAAACGATGTAGGGCAATGTAAATCTGAATATGGTAATGGTCTCTGCTGGGGAAAATCTTTATGGACACTCATTTCTGTGTTCACTCTCAGTTCAGGTTGATGACATTCATACTGGGGCTCAGGCTCAACGCTGTCAGTCATTTAAAGGTAGAATATGTAAGATTCTGCAGTAAAATGTTAAAAAACAACTACACCTTTGTTGTACACCGATCAGGCATAACATTTTGACCACCTGCCTAATTTTGTGTTGGTACCCCTTTTGCTGCCAAAACAGCCCTGACCCGTCGAGGCATAGACTCCACTACACCCCTGAAGGTGTGCTGTGGTATCTGGAACCATGATCAGACTTGTTTGTCCAGCACATCCCACAGATGCTCAATTGGATTGAGATCTGGGGAATTTGGAGGCCAAGACAACACCCCAAAATCATTGTTGTGCTCCTCAAACCATTCCGAAACCATTTTTGCTTTGAGGCACGGCGCATTATCTTGCTGAAAGAGGCCACAGCCATCAGAGAATACCGTTTCCATAAAAGGGTGTACATGGTCTGCAGCAATGCTTAGGTAAGTGGTACGTGTCAAAGTAACATCCACATGCAAGATAAAGGCAAGTATAAGAACAAGTAAAACAAGTGGCTAGGTTCAGAAAATGAAATCACTTTACTGTAATGCAGCCTTTAAAACAAGGAAAAGAGGCACAAAAGGTTAATTAGTAAACATTAGTGAAAGTGTTGTTATTGATGAGATATGAAAGCATAAAACAAGCATTTCAGATGAATGAGATGTACACACTTTGAAATAACATCATGAAAGCAGACAATTAAATGGTATGTTAGCAAGTGCAGGATTTCTACCTAGAAGCTACTGTAAACGAATATTGTGATTGGCTCTTTATAATTTCAACTTAGGCGTGCAGGTCCAAGTTGTGTGTTGCGGATCATACTGGGTCGTTTGGTACTGGGCCGCAGAGAAAGAATAAATACGTTATTTTATTTCCGTTATAGTGACGATCATACTCAGAAAGTTTT
Organism: Sparus aurata; assembly: GCF_900880675.1. Classification (NCBI taxonomy): domain Eukaryota; kingdom Metazoa; phylum Chordata; class Actinopteri; order Spariformes; family Sparidae; genus Sparus; species Sparus aurata. The sequence continues at coordinate 36,644,291 of NC_044194.1, forward strand.
TTTTTTTTTTTTAAACGGATTCTATTTTAACAACATCCGTCTTTTCCTCTTGGCGCGCTTGAAACGTACCTGTTTCAATCACGGACCTGTTTACCCTAAAAAATCAAGCTAGCTGAGATTAGTAAAAAAAACAAACGTCTTCGGAGAGCTACTTTGCAAAGAAAAAAGGAAAAGGCCCAAAGATGAGACGGAAGAAGAGGGAGATGGAAGTACCGTATTGAAGTTGTCTGTTCAAGTGGCTGAACTGCAGCTGCGGGGACGGTGAGTGGACAACTGCTATAATTGTGTTACCGCGGACACCCCCCCCCAGTCCGTCAAATGATGTCGTACATGAAACCGGTCCGTAGTGCAAAAAAGGTTGGGGACCACTGCTTTAGTTCACAAATCTATAGTGGCAGAACAAGGGGCTCACAATGCTTGGGCTTGAAATGTGCATATGCCACTTTCTTGCAGCATAAATTGGGATTTACAAAAATATACTTCACATGTATCATGTATCAAATACTTTGACCTCCATGTGATAGCCAGCAGTACCCTGACTGTTGTTAGTTACAGGGATGAATCCTCAGAGAGACTGTCAGACCTTACACTGGTGCAGTGGGCCCTGGGTTTCTCCTGGTGCAGGACAGTGCTTGGTATGTAGGCAGTTTCTTTGTGAAGGCATTGATGCCATTGACTGGCCCTCTCATTCCCCTGACGTAAATCCAGTTGAGCACCTTTTGGATGTTGTGTATCAGTGCATCCGACACCTCCAAGTACCACCACAGACAGTCCATGAGGTCACTGATGCCCTGATCCAGGTCTGGGAGTAGATCCCCACGGCCAACATCCACTGAGTCATCAGGAGCATGCCTAGACGTTGTAAGGAGTTTATACAGGCATGCAGGGGCTGTACACACTACTGACTCACATTATGAGTTGCCGTGATAAGATTCACAGAAGTTGAGTCAGTCTGTGATTTAAATTTTTACCTTGATTTTTTGAGTGATTTTGTTTTCAGCCCTCAATGTGTTGATTTTGGCTTCAATTGATCATTGTTACTTCATACGTCACATCAGAAATTATTTTCAACCTGGATATTTTTTTCTTCAAGATCTGATGTGTGATTCAAGTGTTCCATACATTTTTTTATGCAGTGTGTGTAAAAAATAGCATCAGAACATCACCCGTTACATCTCAACCAACTACTTTCAAAGCCTGGAAATTAAGCTATCATACACAAAGGTTTAGTGTATTTTCCCTTGATGAGTTTTATAAATGAGGCCCCAGGTCCAGCACACTGACAGAAGTTGGTGATTTGGTGCTGTCATGATATGGCCAGTGTAAGGGGGAGGGGGATAGGAGGGGGAAAGTTACGTTTCTCATGCCTCCATGTTGGAGGTCAACAGCCTTGCAGAGTCTTTCAATGTTGGACTGCACAGTGTGAAAGCCTCCCATTCACTGCACAGTAACAGCCATTCAGAGCTGTCTGGGGCATTATCATAAATCTGTGGCATGAATGTCATCCTGTCAGTTCAACACAAAGAAGACATACCACATGGACTCTACCTATTCTAGAGAGATACACACTTAATCCACACTGTATTTACAATGACATTTCAGGCAGTAACTGGTCCAACTCTGATGTGATGTAGTCTGATAGATACAGCAATACATATTTGCAATCCAGATTTAACTGGAGCAAAATATTTGGAGGTTTTCATTAGAGCTTGACATCAAACCTAAAAACTGAAATTGTTTATAGTCCTAGTAGTCAGAATCAAAAACTGTTTCAATAAAAACAAACTAAAAGCTTGTTGTAATACTGTTTCAAACCATTATCACTTCTAATAATTGTACTAAACTCATGTCTAAACTCTTCAAAAACCGTATTCAACATTCTCAAAGACTGACACAGTGGAGAAACAGTGCCAGAGGCAACACTTTGTTCTACTGTGTCAGACAATCATCTCTTTGACAGTGGAGTAAAATGACAGACACTGTAGGGGACAGCCTACGGAATGTGTCAAGTATGGACCTTTTCACCTCCCTGTCTAACACCATCTCCATTCTCTCTACATATTCTCTCAGTCTGCAACCAGTTCAAGCAGCGGCACACACATTGCTTCTGTTCCCCTTCACTTACTTCTATAACTGTAACTAGCTGGTGTTTACCCAAGGAACCAGTAAGCTTCATATGTTTTAGATTTGAAGAGGAATACCATCCCCCTTGTTAGCAAAACGATCAAAATGCATCCCACCTAACCTGCCATCACACCTGAGCAATGCATGCGACTAGTTTCTCCATACAGGAGGTGTCTTGAAGCTGTCATTACCAACAAAGGCTTTTCTGCTAAGTATAAAGTACATTTTCCTGTATCATTCCAACTTATGACACATAACTTAATTTATGATCATACAAGTTTTGTTTTCTTTCTATGTGAGGATACTTGGGTTGTTACCGACATCTGGTGTCAATTTCATGTCAATTTTATGACATCTGGTGTCAATTTCATATTCCTAAATCTGCAGCCCAACAGGTAAATTAAGCTACCATTGTATAAACATGCAAATGTAAAATATCTTGCATACAATTAACCATCTTTTTCATGATGTTATTTCAATCATTGTGATTAGTTCTATACTGATTTAGGCTATAAGTAATAAGTGGTATTTAATTATCAACTGAGTGCATTTAATGCTCGGGCCAGGAATATGACCTTTTTGTAGTTTCACCTCATGCAGCTTTAAACATGCAGGACAGAGACATTCAAAACAGGCATCTATTATTTGACTTTGCACTTTAGAATAAGTTCAAACCACAGCATCTTTGAAATTTTACTAGTTTAAATAAACTAGTGCAGTGCCCGTAAGAAAAGTGTATTCCTATAAAAAAGTGGGAGATTAAGGAGCTTTTTCATGGATGGCCAAATGAGGCTGTGTTTGAAGGTGGAACGTCAGGGATATTTAGGTTTGTTGTGAAATCTGATATTCCAGGGTATAATTGGCTGTTTTTGACTATTTTTGATTTTGCCATTATATTTCATCTTAAAAGCTATTTACTTGGTGTCATTATTTTCAGCACAACCTCACATGTGTGACTGTACAGTTATTTTTTTTATTTTGACATACTGTATTAACACAATGGACCTAAAATCACAAAAAAAAAAACATGAAATCCGAGTAGAAAAAGTTAGATTTTTTTAACCACAAATATGTTTAACAATCGATTTTTTTTTTTTTTTTTACTTATAATGCAAATATAAATGGTTGTTTATCTAAATGTGTGCATACATTTTAAAAATGTACAGTTATATGTAACTATTTACATTTAAATGCAGGCAATGCTCAGGTCTGCCTGAGCTCCTTCCAGCTGAATGAAGAGCTGCACTGCCTGCTCCACATTCAGCTTCTCCACATTATTCTGACCCCCAATTTCCACTGGATACGTCTCCGCTGCGTTGCGTCTCCGCCATGCCAGCGGAGCATATACGTTTCACTTTAGTCAATGTGTCAATCTCCACCAGGTCCACTGCGCTGCGTATCCGCTCCGTCCCAGCTCCGGCAGTCCGGAGCCCTCCGGAACAGATACGCAGGACTTCTATATCTGGCGGATGCCGGAGCACGACGCAGCAATTCAGCTGAATTTAGCACCGAGCAGACAGGAAGTCAAGTGCTAAAATAACAAACAGCATCCGGTTACCTTTCAAAATAAAACACTCGGTGTTGACACCAGCACACAAATCTCAAAAAAGAGACCACCACAAGCTCTTCTGCCGATCCCTCGGTCGGGAACACTTCGTGTTATTGTTCTTAATAACACAGACCTGTAACTGCGGTCGTGAGTGATCATGTGATTATCGCGGGAACTCCTCTGCCTCGTGAGCCAGCTGTCTACCGTACTGCGCCGCAGCGGACTCAAACCGCAACCGGTGGGGATTGCCGGACGGCGGACGGCGGAGCAAAACCGGATCGGAGCTGCAACGCAGCGGACACGTATCCAGTGGAAATTGGGGCTGACTCATTAAACAAAAAAACGACTCCACTACTCACTAAACACACTACACCAAACACTACATAACACACTAACTACACACTCCAAACACGCTAAATGTCACAAATCTCTCAACTCTCACACACACCGACCGTTGTTGCATGTCATCATCCGCCTAGGTCCCTCCCACAACTTCCTGTTCCTCAACAACCAAACTTGCTGCTTGGACACTTTCGTGACAAAAGCCCGTTTTTACCGTTTCTTCCTGCACCAGAAACAAAGCAAACGTGACGGCAATGTTCGCGAAAAAGCGTGGCGGACATTGTTTACCCTAGGTCCGGTTTTGGACGTGCCGATGCTTCCGGTCCGTCGCCTCGGGAGGTGGGCCGTGTAGCTAGACGCTAGCGGCTAGCTAGCGGCTAGCTACATCCACAGATTCCGATTCCACTTTGTTGTCCGCGCGTCTCCGGATCTCCTCAGACCCGAACAGACTCGGTCCGGACTCGTTTAATCTCATTAAACCACAACAGTCAGTTTAGATGCACAGAACAGAACAGAATGGGACCGAACCGCCGGCAAAATCCCGGTCCAGCTCGCGCCGCTGCAGGTATAAATCTGCTTGTTTCTTAAGGTGGGGGGTCGCGGTGGGCTCTGCAGTGATTGGCTCTGGTCCGCGCGTGGCCACGGTGTGCAGTGATTGGCTCTGGTGCGCACGTGACTGTAGTGGCTCCGGTGGATAATGCTCGTGGAATTTGTAAAGCATTTATGAAATAATTTATTAACGGTATCATTGCAGTCCAAACAAATGCGAAATAGCACACCCCTGAACCACGCAGCAGCCATGTTGAAACTCTCAGGTCAGTCTGATCCTGATCCGCAGAGATATTTGAGGCACACACACATACACACACACACACACACACACACACACACACACAGACAGAGGTTACTCATATTAATAGATAGATCATGGCTTCAAATGAGTCTAAAGCTGTGCATAATAGTGTCCCAAATGGATTTCAAAGAAAGATTTTGTGCACGACAGTCAAAATAAAACTATATCAATATAAAAACAATATAAAAGAACGAGGCCTTTCTAATGCTGCCTGTACGAATGTTATTTTCCTCAACTTTATAAATAACTGACTAATAAATGACTTAAGAGCTGTTTTTATTGATTAGGGGACTATGACATGGCTGGTTCGCTACCTTGTCTTGTTGTTTAACATGCTGTGACATCATATTTACCATTTGTTGCACAGAATGTTATTGATTTAGAATCTTGCTGAAATAACATTAGCATTCTGGCTAACAGATGAGACGTCATGTTTATGTTGTTCAACAACACCACAACAGCGATATCAGACCCTGCCCTTCCAGACATCATGTTTAAATTGCATTTGAATTGCATTTAATGGGTAAAACAAACTCACTCAAGTCACTCACTCACCAAACCAAGGCTTTATAGTGGACTACTGCAGTTTATTTACTGTGTTTATTACAAATGACAAGACTGCCCAGACTCCATGGTCACATTAAAAGCTGTTGCTGTGTCGAATTTCATGGGTAGTAGGAGAGGTCAGATTGACTCCAGTTGATTGGAGTGCGAGCATGCATTACAAGGAATGCTTGTTAATTTTTTTTCCCATTGGCCCATTATGCAGATAATAAATAAAGAAGAAAGAAAATAACTGTTTAATTAGTAACTTTATTGTGATTAATGTACTTAGGATCTTTAACGCATTACATCACTGCATTTAATCACAAAAGTGTAATGTTATTACAGTAATGTGTAATGTATTACCCCAACACTGTAGGTGACTGTAGAGACTGCTCCAGTTCCAAATTTCTTTTATCATAAATGTATATGTTTGTGTGGGTTTTTTATTTAAAAGGTTACATCTCTACAGTTAGACTACTTCAATTATAAACAAATTGCATTGTAATTAAATGTTCAGGGCTACAACATAGTGTGGAAATTATGTAAAACATAAATCCTGTTAGTTAGTTAACTGCATAAATATCATTCCTCCCCGTCAGTCATTGTTCCTGCTCAACACATCAGATGCCTTGTTAGTTACTGCACTACTCCATGCAGTAAGACCTACCTCTACCTGTGGTGCGCCGTGCAGGCAGTCAAATATTCTGCACAACACCTGGAGGACAGGATGGGATAACAGAACATACAGCAAAGACATGAGCATAAATGTTTGGCAAAGAGTCTTTTTTGTTAAAAGATAAATGTTTATATGTTCTAAAATGTATTCTTTTATGGGGACATCTCTATATGTGCTTCATCATCACACATGGTTCAATACATGCAACCAGAGAAGAGACACCACATTTAGAACACACACTGAAATGCTGGTTCAGCTGAATTATGTTCCCCTGACATCACAGCAATGTTGCAAAGATGTCTGATAATAGATGTACTGTGAAACTTTCACTGCATTTATTAACACTACACTGATTGTCCACAGATATCAACCAGACAAATTATTATGGCTGTCAAAAACCATAGCTCCTGCATTTATCTGGAATACATTAATCATAAAATACTGAGTCCAGACCTTTCTTTGGTGGCCACTGTCAGATAAATTCCAATCAATATTTGATTACTCCCAAGAAATCTTCTGTCTACACAGCATTTCCCATAAAGGTTTTACTTTGGTGTGCCACCACTCCTGCCCAGGCTAATACAATCCAAATTCCAACTCCATTTTCCAATAAAAACGTGTAATTGTCATTTCATAATGCAAAGACCAGTGGACCCTCATGGTCAAACTAGTCAAATTCAAGGTGTTTTGATTGATCCATGAAGTCAACTCACACATTGAGTAATATGCAAGATAACCTTAAAGTTTCTGGAAGCTGCCAGTGGTAGGCCTTAATAAGCTGCATCTACACTGCCTGCAGGAAATGACCAATATAGGAAAATGAACATGTGGACACATCCATTCTGAGGAAGCTACAGTTCAAGCAGGTCAAGTTACCCCAAGACAAATGACTGCTCATTCCATTTTCTGTAACATAAAGCCAGTATGAGGCCTACTTGCTGTGCTGGAAGTCCAACGTTAGCTAGCTAAAACTCAGAAACCATTTGCATCATCACATCATAGAGGAGAGGAAAAGCAAAAAGACAGTCCCTCAAAATCCTCCAGAGACTGTGCTGTCTTTTTATAGGCCATCAGAAGTAGAGTAGGCTAATTAGGATTCAGCCTTAATATAGACCAGCACAACATTCAGACTCAGTCTGCACCGTCTGCTGGAATAGCATACATTTTCTAGACAACAGAGAAGACAAAACAACAGAAAAGTTTGTCTCAGCTGCAGGTTTGCACCCTGACTGCCTGTTAGCTCTTGTTAGTTTTTAACTAGATGTTCCTCCATACAGTAGTGACATTAACTACTTACTTGTGATTATATTTTTTTCCAGACTAGTAGTGTCTTACTCAGAATGACAATCTGTTTTATAAGGCAAGTATTCCATTCGAAGACAGTTTTCAATCAGACTGTTTAGTTCATTTTCACTGCCCCCATCAACCTTGTTTCCAGCAGCAGCTTACATTCATCAGGCGGACACAAGTTGTTTGGAAATTAGAATGTTCATGCTAAACTGTCTACTAGTTTAAAAGACATTTTCTTCTCAAGGCAAAATCAACAGTCTTCATTCTCTGACTATCATGAACATCCGCTGCAATTGTGAATATGATCCAACCTTAATGTCAAATTGACATGTTGACCTGAGCGGGGCCAGAGGAAAGGTTAGGATCATGAAAATCATTAGGATTTAACTTCCGGGGAACATGAAAATCTTCCCTAAATGTCATGACATCTGGCCAGTAGTGGATAAGAGGATCTTGTTATTGATCAGACCGAGCATATGCTATCACTGAAGTCAGGAGTGTAACACTCCATCTCTGCCTCAGCCCCCCACCACTGTCTGTGAAGCAGAAAGCATATCCAGTACAGTAAGCATAACCTGAAACTACTGAATAAATGGGGCAGAGGACCCATTATGAAATGACAGCAGTTTAAGGAAGTCGGCCTCCTGTTACATAAGGCCTGGTGGGAGACTACTGTAATGTGAGCTGGAATAATTCGGACCTAATTTACTGCTACATTCCTCCAGCCAGGTCAAGAATGTTTTTGAGAGATGTGGAAATACACACAACTAAACACATACAGCATAAGCAGTGCAAAGTCTGACTGGTTCATTCACTTCACCTCTCTCTCCCCACACACACACACACACACACACACACACACACACACACACCCCATTTCCTACTCAGTCTGACCAAAGGAATGCTCAGTTTCCTGTGTGTTGTGATCAGTGAGTGCTTCCCAGTGGGCCGTTTTACAGATTCCAGCAGCTTGATAAGGAACTGGCCCTCTCTGGTAGTATATACAACAGCTACTGAAACCACCGTTTTCAGCAATTTGCACTCCATCCTGCTTTGCTTTTTATCAAGTGTTCTTTTCCCAGAACTCAAGTAGATGACAGCTTTGGGGATATATTAATTCAGTATGTGACAAAACAGCCAAATAAAATTGGCTAATTTAATCAATCTACTTGGCCCACACCCATGAAGTCTACCTCATAACGAATTGCTCCATCAAATTATTTGATTTTTTTTTAATCTAGCACCAAACAAAGACTCTTTCACAGCACTCTTCCTAACCCATCAACTGTTCCAAGGGAGCTGCATTTGTAGCTAAAATTAGAACAGTTGGGATATTGCTGTGAAAATAGCAAGGTCTCAGATCTTATCATCAAATTTAGTAGCAAAGAAAGAAAGAAATATACAGATCAGGATATATTAGGCAGCAGGTGAACATGTTGTCCTCAAAGTTGATGTGTTAAAAGCAGGAAAAATGGGCAAGCATAAGGATTTGAGCGAGTCTGACCTGGGCAAAATTGCGATGGCTAGATGACTGGGTCAGAGCATCTCTAAAACTGCAGCTCTTGTGGAGTGTTCCCAGTCTGTAGTGGTCAATATTAGGGATGTCCCGATCAGGTTATTTTTAACCCGATCTTGATCCGAGTCCTTTAATTTTTAGTAAATGCCGATACAGAGTCCTGATCCGACTTTTCCTGGATTATACGGCTACATTAAGAAAAAAAGTACCTGCATCCAAGCTGTTTCTTAAAGGAATATTCCTGCGCAAATTTAATCCATGGTCTACACACCGTGACACCGAGTAAGACCCCCCCTTGAGAGATCAAGTTTGCCGACTGCTAGCTTATGTAGTTTTAGCAACCTCAGAAAAGACTGCACGATAATAATACAATGCAGTTTCTGCTTCCACCAAGAAACCGCCATCAAAAAGCCACTCATAGCCGGAAATAATGCTCAGAACAGCACCAAACTTCAGCAACAGTACAAATAGGGTCCCAGCACATAGTTCAAGGCATCAAACATCTGCTAGCTTTGCCGGATTTCTGTTGAAAAGACAACACAACACACCATTCTCCTGCAGCAGCTTGCTCATTGTGGGGAAGCCCTGACGAGTCCATTACCAAGTGCAGGTAGAAATACTCAATTACGTTCTTTTCCCTGTCAGCTCTCGATAATAACTGTTATAAACTGGTAGGCAAGACAAATATGAACTTGAATTGCATTTCCATGGAGTAACAATCACACATTTTCATCCTTGAGCTGCGGAACTCTACTGCACTCGGTAATCTACTCGTCAGGGCTTCCCCACAACAAACTCACAAATTCACAAATTCACTCACACATAACTGCAAACCTAGAATCATCTTTTTCTTTTTTTGTTGAAATGACAAACAATAAAATATCATACCTGGATTTCCACTTGACTGTTCTAGTCAGGAAGGATGAAACAGACACTGCTCCACACTGCAATGAGTTGTTTTCCATAATCAAATTGAAAGGGAAATGCCTTGTACTTGTAGACATCAAATCTAGGGCCACAAGTGGTCTAAAAATGTGCGCATGCAGTTCAGTTTATACAATTTTTGTGTTTGCACACATGGATGTGCAGTCATGAATTTTGGGCTTCACACCCACTCTCACAAACAGATGTTAAAATGTATGTATAGAATTTGTAACCAATGGAAGCATATTCTGAACTTAAACAACTATACATACACAAACAGACATTTAGGTACTGCAGCTTGGGTGGTCAGTAGGGGTGGTTAATCAGTCCAATTTCCCGATTCGATTCGATTCGGATTATTGAAGTCTCGATTCGATTACAAATCGATTTTCGATTATTAACGATTATCGATTCGATTTTCAATTATTAACGATTATTGATCTTCCATTTAACATCAGTCAGCTGCTGAATTATTTTACTTATCTTTTGAGTAACACCTCACAGCACCTTCAATATTGTATAGTGTAACTGTAATATCAAAATTATTATTTTTTAATTTGTTTTAAATGTAGTGTTTCACTGTTAAAAGAAAGCTGCCAAGCTCAGCAGCCGGACTCATGTTAGAAGCATTGTTGGTGACGAGAACCAGGGCGTGTTTCTCTATCCCCCACTCGTCTGCCGTTGCTTTGAGAAACTCACACATATTTGTGCTTGTGTGGCTATCATCCATAGCTCTCGTCTGAAGTACGTAGGACATTAGCTTCCATTAACTGCTGACATAATGAGCTGTAACGGTCACATATGAGACTGTAGCTCTGGATGTCCAGGCATCACACGTTATTGCTACCCTGTGAGCAGAGTTGAGGGACACTTGCACAGAAAGCTTTGTCTCCTTGTAAAGATTTGGAATCAATTTAAGTGTGAAAAGGCTCCGGGATGGAATAACATATCTCTGCTCCAGACTGTGGACCATGTAGCGAAAGCCAGTAAGAGGAGGACTCCAGTTTGTATTACTATTTCAAAAAAAAAAAAAAATATATATATATATTTTTTTTTTAATCGATTTTTGGAAATTTAATAATCGAATCATAATTGTCAATATTATAATCGCGATTAATCAATAATCGATTTTTTTCACCACCCCTAGTGGTCAGCCATGTATATAACCACACACACACACACACACACACACACACACCACACACTTTAAAAGAAAAATGCCTGTTGGACATTTGGCACCACGTAGTTGTATCCTGGTGAGGCTGTTGAGGGTCTGTCTCACTGTGCTGTCAGAAAAGATGAAAGTTGACCAAAAAAATAATCCACTGTCTCCTTTTTAGTGAAAATATCCAGACACACACACACACACACACACACACACACACACACAGCTCAGTGGTGTGGAATGGCGTTTGTGAGGAGTAAATTGCTTGGCCTCTTGGTTCACAACCAATTCCCAGAATGGCAGCTGGGCAGATTAAAGTCATAGCTCTGTGTGTGTGTGTGTGTGTGTGTGTGTGTGTGTGTGTGTGTGTTTAAGTATGATTGAACTGAGACCGGATGGGAAGGGATGGATAGATGGAATATGTGTGGGATAAAGAGTTCTGTAGTAGAAAGATGTGGAGGACTGGATAGACGATGTAGATACAGACAGAGACAGGACTGAAAGGCTAAGAGCAAAATAAGAAAGGGAAAGGGACACCTATTGAGGAAGATGAAATGAGAAGAATGAAGTAAAAGCACTATTTAGAGGGAGGGTAAGAGCAATGGGCAGATTGTTTTCAACCGAGAGATAAAGGTGGAGGGGATGGGGAGGTGTTTAGCTCTTGTCTCATTTTACACCCTCCCTGAGGACAACACAAACTGTTGGATAAATAAGCTCTGTGACTGACATGAAGAGATTATCACTAGTTCTCCCTCTTGGTATTAGGCAGTTTACACTATGTGCTAAAGGACAAGCATGCCATTTCAAAACTGTAATATTCATTTTTGACTATGAACTCATTCAAAATAATTTGTGCTTTCAGAATGTGATTACAAAAACAATAATAATACCATGCATCACCTATGCATTCAGGCCAGGGCCCGTATTCACAAAGAATCTTAAGGCTAAAAGTAGCTCCTAACAGGCGAATTTAGGAGCAACTCCTAAAAATAATGGGCGTGTCAGTCGTAACTTTAGGACTCCTAATTGTTGAAAATAAGAGTTAATCACAAAACATTTTAAGCCTAAAAGCAGCAGCTAAGTGTGGGAGACCTTAGAAGTAGTCCAGAGGACTCCTAACTCGCTCAGACCTGGTCACAGCCAAATGTTTTGGAGACGCTAAATGACAGGGAATTATTAAAACGATGTCGGATGGACCGTGAAGGGACTGAAGTTGTGGTTGAGTTGGTGAGGGATGCAATAACGTTCCCAACCAACCGAAACAATCCAATAACGCCAGAGTTCAAATGTTTGGCAACACTCCGGTATTTGGCTATGGTATAGTATTACCTGGGAACATCAAGTGATTTAGAAACCACGTCTGTGTTTTGTGCGGCGCATTCGCACGGCATAAGCGAAGTCTGTGTTTTAACTCGAATTTACTGTCATTATCCCCCGGGTCGATCGCACCGGAGCCCTTACTGGAGCAGCACAACTGTTAGATATGGATATTTTCAATATAATAACTGGTGAGCCTGTTGAAAGATGGAAAAATGTTCCTTACCGCATGCTGCCATGCATGTAATTTATCTAATCATCTTCAGAGATTTCGCTCTTCTGATGAGCCTCCTGAATTTGCACCCAAAATGCTGTCAAAACTTTCATTTATGATTCCCAACACAGCCTCCATAATTCTCGACTGGGAAAAAGGCAGAAAAAAGTGTGGAAAACACAAAAAACCTTAAGAAAAACAAAAAACCACCCCAAATCACAGAGATGCCAATTCGCACCGGACTAATATTATCACATGACCTCTGTGTTTGGTGAAATATGGTAGGCAATTTGCAGTGTCATTTTTACTTTACAAATTACGGACATGGCAAATTTGCACAGGATTAAGATCACAGTCGACCTTTTACTTACAAATTACTGGAGGTCCCCAGGTTATACTAATCCTGTGCGAATAGGGCTTTTGTCAATCGGAAATAAAGTTGCATTCCATCAATACACAAATTGTCTTTGACGCACGTTACAATATACTGGACATTGTTGCGAAATGGCTCAGATAAACACATGATTACCGAATTTTAATAGAGAGAAGTTTGATGCAGCTTTTCGGGCAATTCACGTTTTTCATCGCAATCCTCTAATTTTGGTGGTGAACTTAATTCTCCTCATAAATACATTTCTTTATTTAATATCTTTTCATAGGCTTTGTCATGGGCTTGTAGGCAACTTCCTTATTTTCACTTCATGCATTGCGTAGCCTAAATGACTTTTCAATGGGCTGCCCTGTCACTCAACAACCAATCACCGTTGTCACCGCTTCTAAGTGCGTCCTTATAAAATGACGTCATCCATAGCAACAGAGAGTTACTTCTAGTTTAGGAGTTCACTGTTTTCATAACTAAAAGTAGGTCTCCGACTCCTACATAAAAACTTTTAGTCCGATTTAGGAGTACTCCTAACGTTAAGATAAAAGTCTTTGTGAATACGGGCCCTGATATTTAGTGTTTGTCATTCTAAAGCAGCTGTCTATAATACAGTACTGAACAATTTTGACATGTAGTATTTATATTCTACGCTTATTCTTACTTTTAGAAGGTACAAGGTACAAGGGACAAGGGTATTTATCACTTTTAAAATTCCACCAAAAGCAACAAAACTATACACACTATTTAAAAGAGTGTAGTGTTGGGGATGAATTAAGTTTTACAGCCTGTGGAATAAAGCTGCTCTGTAGTCCTTTGGTACGGCAGCAGAAACAGATACAGAAACATTTGCTGCAAATTGGTGCTATACAAATGAGGACTGACTGATTGATTGAACTCAACAAACAGCATTCTGATGTAGCTGTAGTTGTTATTTTCAAGGTATTTTTGAAGACCGAGTTGAGGACGGTGCATAGGGCATCCCTGTGGATCCGTTGGTTCTGTACTCTCAGAAGGATTTTTCTCACATCCTGTAAAGTGGAGTAAACTTTACAACATAGTCTTTGTTGAAGAGATCAAAGTGGGCATAACAGGTGTTAAGCTTATTTGGCAGTGTAGCCAAACACGTGATGGGTGCACTCCTGCTTTTGTAGCCTGTGACATTTTGAATCGTCACACATATCTTACGTGTTATTGGTGTTGAAGTGACGTTCAGTCTTGTTGTCTGCTTCTTTGTCATCTGATCAAAAGGCAACTTTTTGGCCCTGGATAGAGCCTTCACCTCCCCATTCCAGGCCGTCTGCTTGGGGAATGAGCTTATGGTCTTTGTGATCATTTGCTGATATATGATGTCACTGAAGACAAAATTTAGTCCTCAAGATTGATGTTTTTATCCCAAGTAGCACGATCTCTCAATATTTGCAAGTCTGTGCACTCAAAACAGTCCAGTAGGGCTGCTGTAGCTTCATCTGACCATACCATACATAGTTTTACTGAAGTCTTGACCCTTTTAATCAGTTGGTAGTAAGTAAGTAAGTAAGAAGTAAGAAGTAAGAAGAAGAAGAAGAAGAAGAAGAAGAAGAAGAAGAAGAAATATGGGTTGATGAGATGAGTTGCTCAGATGAGGACATGGAAGGGCTTTATAGCTGCCAGGAATATTTATACAAACATGGACCAGGATATTTCGTTCTCTTGGGTAAAGGTCTCTTTGATTAAAATCACCAGCTTCAATAAAGAATCCATCATGTTGTTTTGTCATGTTGCTAGTGATGGGAACGAGACTGCATATGTCGAGTTCGAGTCAAGACCGAGTCTTTAAAGGGTCGAGACCGAGTCGAGACCGAGACCATAGGTTTTTAAATGCAGCCGAGACCGAGTCAAGACCGAGTCTTTGAGGTGGCAAGACCAAGTCGAGACCGACTCTTTAAGAGTCGAGACCGCAACGAGACCGATCAAAAAGAGCAGATTTTACTTCTTTGCTAGTTCACTGTTCAACCCACTCCAGAAGCTTAAGTTAACTGCTGTGTGACGTTTGGGCAAACATTGTATCAATATCTTTCAAAATCGTTGCTGCGCAGCGTTGCACCATGGAATATATTTTCACACCAGCCAATATTATGATTTTTAAAAAAATTAATATTAAAATACGAATATTTGCAGTGATGTTGATAGGTTTTCAATGTAGTGAGTCCCCGGGACCCACAGGTGGTGAGTTGACTGGGTCCCTGGGAAATTCAATGGGTCCCGACTCCCCAGTTAAAAACAATGTATTTCTTTCTTATATTATTCGATTTCTTAAATTGTATTGAGTGTTAAACTCCTTTGATGGTGGTATGATATGGTTATAATAAACAGATATATTCATGTATGTTCAAAATGTCTCTGAAATTAAACAAATAAAATTCCAAATCTGAAAAGTTTATTGCAAAACAACTGTCACAGTGGCATGACATATGACAGTCAAATCAAACAGCATTTTTGTAGCAACATAATTAGCACCAAAATAAATTACTAAAATTCAAATAGTCTGCTGACCTGAAATAGGTTTTATCATTTTTGCGTTCTCCTTTTCCTGCTTACTCGAGAAAAAACTGGATCTCATTGGAAGCGCGATGTATGCGCAGACGCCATTTGGGAAAAATGGTGGCTGCCATTCAATGTAGTTTTCATCACCACCACAGGATTATGTTTTATTTATTTCATTACAGCACATCCCCTAAACGTTAAAACATAATCGACATGAATGAGCACAGCATCGAGCAGTGGAAACGTGGGTTTATTTACTATGAAGTTCATATTTTTAATTGTTGAAATCAGAGGTGGAGCAAGCTTTTCAAAAGTGCGGGGGATGGATGTGGTGGTGGTGGTGGTGTTTTAAAACAATTTTGGGTCGGGGGGTGATGATAAATGACACTTAAATATTAAATCTGTGTCTATAATAACCACACCCTGACATGTAAATGTGACATCTGTCTTGATTCGTTTAATTATAATATAATATAATATTTATAATAGAAGTCTACTGCAACTGTACTTTTTTTTTTTTTTTTTACCATTAAATGTTATTTTATACATTATCATATTTTATAATGTTCTGTCATGGAGTACATCACTTCACTGCTAATAGAAAAGAGAGCTGCTCACTGCCAGTTGCAGCTTCTTATCTTGATCTGCAGTCTTTGTTCATTTTTTGTCACGATTGTTATTATTAGTACTTACATTATCAAAAATCACAGTTACATGTCAGGACGTGGTCATTATAGACAGAATAAATATTTAACTGTTATATGTCATCACAGTAACAGCGTTACATACATTAGCAGCTGTAAACACATAAACACATTATACAACACATCATGTGGTTTGGTGTCGACCTGTTTACTGAACGTATCAGGAGTAATCAACGTTTATAATCATCAGAGAACGTTACAGACATTGTTTTTGGTTCCTCACCTTTTCCAGAGAATTCACAGAGAAGCTGGAGAAGTTTGTGACATTTTCAGCCCGGATTTTTGTGAGGAGGGAATTAAACGCCTGTCCCAAATAAACGCCTGGTCTGTTAAGTGGTTGAGACAAATTCACGCCCAGCTATTACTTGGTATTTTACGGCAGATCCCGCCTCATCAGCACGAGCTGAACAATAAATCTAACACAACAAGAGAGGCGGGACTTAAGGCAGAACAGCCAATCATCAGCCGGTCAGTCCCAAAGACGGTGTCACGTTTGAAGCAGCATCAGGAGAGGGAGGAGAGAGGGAGGAGAGAGGGAGGGGGAGAGGAGGCAGCTGCAGCGAGCGCAGATACAGAGCAGCCGGAGAAAGTGACTCCGGCTGCAGTAAGGCGTTTGTGCAAAACTGCAGGAAAAAGTGTGGATGTTGGAATCTCTCACCGGGAAAAGTGTCCCTGGTTGAAATGAAATCAGCGGTGACGCGATACTTTGTACAGGGGATCACGTTTGCGCCGAGTAGATGCGCAGAGGGTTGAAACAGCATTTGTCCGGTCTGCTAACAACAAGGTTTCTTTTGCCAGTTACTGTGATTAAACACGAGTTGTTTAATGTTCACAACATATCGTTTTTCATGGGGAAAATGAGGTGCGTCCCCGGGACGCATGGATAGTGAGTTTAGTGCGTCCTTCAGATTTTGGTCTCGGTCTAAAATTACGAGTCCCCCTCCTTCCAATGAAGGACGAGACCGAGACAAGACCGAGTATTTTTGCTTTCGAGACCGAGACGAGACCGAGTAAGCCAAAAATGGTCTCGAGACCGGTCTCGAGTCCAAGACCGGACTCGAGTACTACAACACTACATGTTGCCACTGATGACATCACACAATTCCTGCTTTTTTTGTTTGCATCCTGAGGAATTACACAGCAACGAAAACAAAAAGGTGATTCTGACAATTCAATGAATGGTAGAAGCTGTCCATCCACTCTGACTAGGGATGTATACCGAGGACCAGTACTTTTTGGTACCGGCTCCATATTGGGTCGGTACTAGAGATGCACAGATCGATCGGCAACCGATCGCAATCGGCCGATAATGCCCCTATCGGTTTTGATCGGAGTTCTCAAAATAGATCAAAGCAGGCCGATCAGATGACGTTTCTATATAGAGTGCAGTGACTGCATGCAGGGTGGGAATTTCACGGCGGCAACGGCGGCCACCCAAACTTTGGCTTTGATGCCGCGTGAAAAAAACCTCATCGTACGGCCACAGTGGCCTTTGTGCCCCTGGCCCGGTCAGCATAGTAGGCTTGCCTTTAATTGCACAGTAGTCGCTCACAGTAACTTCAGTGAGTTCGCGGTTCGCGCAGGTGGAGTCTCATCATCACGATGATCTCACGTGAAAGCCTCTCAAACAGCAGCAGCATCTGGGGCACCGTTTAGCTCAGTGGGTAGAGCGCGCGTCCCATGTGCCTGTTTCCTGTCATATCTTTAGCTGTACTATCAATAAAGCCATAAAAGGCCAAAAAAACAGCAGCAGCGTCTCAAAACAGAAGAATGAAACTTACAGCACAGCGAGCGAGCGCAGCCGGTTTTGACATGATACGTAATTGACTTATGTGGTAGGATTTAGTCCGGTAAAGTTGGAAATATATTCACAGATTCAAACTTCCCGGATCAATAACTCATAAGTGAAACCTTGTTAAAACAAAAACGACGGGTCTTTCCTACCATAGTAAGGTAGACAACGAGCTACAACCGTATGTTAATCAAAACGAGCGTCTGGACATTAACTCTGGTCTGTATGGTCAGCCAGCTGTGAGACGAGGGCGCAGGGACCGTCTACAAAGTGCAACACTGAAAAGAGAAACTACAAAAAATATTAAATAACTTCACTATTATTTAGAGTGTAGTGCCACCAAAATCACTCCACACATCAGTGGTCTCCTGCTGGTTATTCTACAATTTTTTGTTTGGAAAAAATGTGCTTATATTCAGTGTGGTGTCACAAAAATCACCTCACCCTAACCCTACTTAAAAAAACTGTTTTCTAATGTAACATCAACTAGATATTGGTACTAAAAAAATGTTTTAATACATAATCCATGTGAAGTGAAGTGAAGGCCAAATGGACTTGCCCCTAAAATGACAAAATTCCCACCCTGACTGCATGCATTCCCACTAGTAAGCTACAGTTACTCTATGTAAGCTGAGTCCAAGTTGTCTCTAAGAGAGTCTCTAGAGTGTGAAATGTTGCACATTGCCTCAGCCTGCAATAAAACAGTGGTCAATTCATGATACTTTCTCATCTCCTAATTTTTATACTTAATAAAACGATGTCAATGTTGTGTAAGAAGAACCATTAATTAAAGGAGAACTTCGGTCGATTTAAACATGCAGCTTCATTGCTCAAGCTACCCTTGACTTGCCAGTACCCAAGACGCGAAAACATTTGGTCCAGCCATTACAGAGCTCCGTGAACGGAGACTTAGCATTGAACGCTAACAGCATGGGGTCAGAACTTGTATGACTCAAACTGAATAAAAAAGTAGTTAAAACAGTGTGTTTGTGCAAGGAGCTACTTACCTGTTTGTTGACATCCGCGTCTTCCGGTAGCTAGACCAAACTAGTATATCCACCGAGTGTGCACTTAACAAGCTTAACAGGCTATTGTAAGGCTCATGGCTCATGACAGGCTGTAACATGGACATGTACATTATGAACATAAACACGAAAATGCTGGAATACGTTTCCGTCTCCGCCAGTGAGGGTGCAAGCGCACGCTCGGCGGATTGACTAGTTTGGTCTAGCTACCGGAAGACGCCGATGTCAACAAACAGGTATGTAGCTCCTTGCACAAACACACTGTTTTAACTACTTTTTTATTCAGTTTGAGTCATACACGCTACAGTGCTGTGTGCTAAGGTGTCTGCTGATGTTGCATAACTTTTGGTGTGAGATGTGGAGCATGTTAAGACGCTTAAAACACAGTGTAAAGTTCTGACCCCATGCTGTTAGCGTTCAATGCTACATCTCCGTTCACGGAGCTCTGTAATGGCTGGACCAAATGTGTTGGCGTCTTCGGTACTGGCAAGTCAAGGGTAGCTTGAGCAATGAAGCTGCATGTTTAAATCGACCAAAGTTCTCCTTTAAATATATGAAAGTTACACAAGACAACAATATAGAAGAATTTATGGATTTGACTCTGTGATCGGTGATCGGCAATATCGGGATTGGCAGATACTGCTTTTGGTGATTGGTGATCGGCCCCAAAAATCCTGATCGGTGCATCTCTAGTCGGTACCAGGGTACCGTTAAGATTCTGGACAAACGGTACTGTTATCTGTACTTTTAAAAAAATAATAATAATAATAAACGCTTTTTTGATGATTTTTTATCGGTTTTTGACATGGATGGTTTTTGAATGTCTACCCAACTGTAATGACTATAAACCTAACAACATACTCCTTGACTTGATGTCGCAGAAACAAAACCGGGTGCCGCTGCGTCTGCGCTACAGTCTTTAGCGTTAGCCGCACTGCTAAGTTTACTCGCTTTGTTATAGTAATCAACACACCGCACTCCTTTAGCTCCATACTATGAAGGATTAGTAGAAGAGCTTGTGTTTGTCTCTTTTTTGAGATTTGTGTGCTGGTGTCAACACGGACTGTTTTATTTTGAGTAGTAACCAGATGTTAGATTGTTATTTCGGTACTTGACTTCCTGTCTGCTCTGTGCTAAATTCAGCTGAATTGCTGTGTCGTGCTCCGGCATCTGCCAGATATAGAAGTCCTGGTTATCTGTTGTGGAGTATTTGAAATTGCATAGCTTCTGTTCTGATGAACCTTTATTAGAGCCATAAAAGCAAAAATATAGCAATTTATTACAAAAATGTGGCAAAGTTTAAAGACATGCACCGCTGTCGTCATGGTCATCATTTATTTGACAGTTATTTGTATGACTGGTGCGACACGCCAATTTAATCGATGTTAACGATTACAATTACATAGATACTTCGACATACGCAACATGAGTCGATGCGTCAGATGTAAGCAATACTACTGCCATGCTGGAGCACTTCAAGCAGAAGCATCCCTGGAAGGCTGGATTCACATTGGATCCAGCGGTGCAGGTTGGTGTGATGTGATGTGACTAATGCATAAGTAATGCTACTTATGTGATTGGGCTGCGTTACTCCAAAAGTTGGATCAGCTTCAACTTTTCTGCCCCAGCCGGCTGCATTTTCTTGCCGACCCCCCTGTGGCATGCACCCCTGTGGCCAAATACCCTCATTAAAATGAACTAGAAAACCTGCGTTTCCTTTGCAACGCCAGATCCAATGAAAGTATAAGTTCTATTTACTTAATGTCCCCACCCAAATTAAAAGCTTCTCATTGAAGAACTACTACATGTAGTGGTGTGGAAATTAATCCATTCACTTTCATTCAAAGTGGAAACAGACAACTCCGCCCCTTCTAGTATTTTCATGTGGTGTTATTGTTTGCGTCAATGTCGCTAAGACAGTGGGCAACTGATGGATCACAGCCAGTGCCTTACTCAAGGGCACTGACTAGAGAACATGTTTAGGGGAAACCAGAGTACCCAGAAGCAACTCCACAAGATCCTGTCCTGCCCCAGATGAGATTCTTATAATGTACTGCATCCATACATCTACCTCTACATATATCTATCTGGTTGTGTAGCAAGAAGGAACTACAAACTTTCATTTGTTTCATTTTGTTTTGTACAGTGGAATACGAGTCCGCATGAACGTTGAACCCCATTCCTAGAAACAAAATCATGCACGGAAACCCACCGCCAGGTAAAACAAAAAATGTTAGACTTAGACTTCCCTCTATTGATCCTTTTGGGATGACTCCTGCAAGGAAATTGGATTTCCAGCAGCTTACAAGTTAAAAGGGTAGAAGGTTTTTAGACGGTATAAAAGGTTTTCTGAAACAGAACATCTGAGCATTTTAATGTGGTGGATGGTTTGTGTTTCATGGGTTATTAAGGATGACAAAGTTGGACAACAATGCTTAGCATGGTTCCATCATTTTTACAAACTACAGATTTCCACCTCAGGTCTGGACTCACAAATCCTTAGGTGTTGGAATGTGATGGCAAATGTTGTATGCGAGACAAGAAAAAGAAGGAAGAGTGGGGAAATTAAGTGAGAGATGGTTCAATAGAAAGTCGGCAATGCATAATGCTGGGGGTGAGGTAAGGTGAGTGAGAAACTATCTGCAGGGGAAATTATATAAAACCCACCATCTTTCAGTCGAACAGAGTAATATCTATCTCTTCAAATCATTAATCTCTTTCTATCTTTCCCTTTCTCCTCAATCCATTTAGCATTTCATTATCTACTTCTCATTGCCCCATCCATTCTCCCCCTGCTTCCTCTGCTGACTCTCCACAGTGTGTAAATCATCCAATCAGGCCTGATGTAGACCCCATCATGACAGAGGCCATAGGTCAAGCACAGACAAACTGGGAAGAGGCATGTCTGACTGGGAGGATGGATGGAGGAAGGGAAAATGGTTGGATAAATAAACGTCTTCAGTGATTCAAGGAGAAAATGAGACAGGGTGGTAGAGGGAAGAGCCAGATGAGACAAATAGTTTTACAAGAAAAGGGCAGAAACAAAATTAAACATACTGTACAACAAAAGAGAAGAGAGGGCAGTTGAAGTTGTTTTGTTGGTCCTTTATAAAAATGTACATGCATTTATTGAGTATAGCAATTCAGTTTGTAAATAATCTTACACTCATAACAGCTTTACATGAAACACACACACACACACACACACACACAGTATGTAGTGTGTCTCGATGAAGACTGCAGATTTCAGAAAATGTGATGACTATTTGGTTGAGCGCATTTGATTCCTGAACTGTACATATAGCCTACATGTCTATCAATCAATAAAGCTCTGTCACAGAATACTGGTTAATCAATACTAAACCATTTATGGTTAATGGAGGCAAGGATGAGGATACAACATTACAGCAACCAAGTACAAACAAGGTTTGAACTGTTAGCTCTCTGCTGTCCTTTAGAGGACATTGTCTGACTTTCTTTGGCCGACGTTTAATTTGAGATGAAGGTAGTCAGCCACCCACACCACTATCCCGAGGGGGCCCTGCCACCTTGTGGTTGGAATGTTCCCCTACATAAGAGGTCAAGGGGCAACCTCTTTGATGGAAGCCCACTTACTTATATAGCTCAATAGAGCTCAATATAGTTCAATGCTTACTGTTTTCATAGTTCTTGTTCATTGTCATGGGTGAGTGTTTAAGAGAACTCTGGTTTACCAATGAATAACAAAGAATTCAAGGTTATCACCCTTAATGTGAATGGCTTGACACACCCAATCAAGAGGAGAAAAATGATATCAAAAAGTAAAAAAGGAATAGGCACAAATTATTCAAAAAAAAAGTGAAGAACACAAAAAATAAAAGAAGATGGGTTTTAGGCATACTTATTATTCATCCTTTACAACAGGACACAAGAGGGGTGTGGCTATTCTGATGCCAAACTCGATTCATTTTGAACTTATGTCAGAGACTAAAGACAAGGAGGGCAGGTTCATCATGGTAAAAGGTCAGTTAGATGATAAAGAGGTGACTCTGTTGAATGACGTGTATGCACCTCCAGGTAGCAACAAGGCATTCTATGAACATATATTTGATTTAATTGCATTCGATCTGCTGGAGTAATGATCTGTGCTGGAGACCTCAACTTGATTTTGAACCCAGAGCTTGACACAACTAATCAAAAAAGGAAAACTACCCCCACTGAAAGATGGATTAAAAAGAGAATTCAGGCTCTAGGTTTGATAGATGTTTGGAGAGATTTTCACTACCAGGATAGACAGTTTACGTTCTACTCAAACCACCATGATGGCTATTCAAGGATCGATTATTTATTTATGCACAATTCTGAGAGGCACAGGATAAAGGAATGTGAAATAAGCCAGAGAGATGTTTCAGACCACTTCACTGTCCACTTAAAACTACATTTAGATAGTAGAACTAAAAGGACAACGTGGAGATTAAATCCTGGGCTAAATAATATTGGATTCAAGGAAAGAATAAAGAATGAGCTAAAAACATACTTACAGGATAATGAGGATAATGATGATGGGAATGTGAACCCAGTGATATTGTGAGATGCAGCTAAAGCTGTTTTGTGGGGAAATATTATATCAGAAACAGTCTATGTTAGAGGGGTGAAAGCTCAGAGACTCTTAGAGAAATAACAAGAAATAGACAAGATTTATTGTGATGAAGTGGAGAAAAAAACTTAGATATTATGAGACATGCGCTAAAGCTTCTAGATTATTAGCTTGGAGGCTGCAAAAACAGCAATCTGAAAATACAGTCTATAGAATGTGGGACTCTTATTCTAAAAAAAATACATATGAATTAGAGGGGATTCAAAAAGCATTTGAGAAATTTCACCAGGGTCTGTAGACCCAGTCCAAACCATTTGATGCCGGTAAGGTTGAAGAATTTCTGAGCCAGCTGGACCTGCCTTCTCTGGGTAGACTGCATAACGAAAAATTGATTTAAAAAATATCAGTAGAAGAAATCGATGAAGCAATCCCCTCCTTGAAATCCTGCAAGTCTCCGAGTACAAATGGATTTCCAGGAAAATGGTATAAGTCACTGAGGGAGCAATTAATACCAATATTACACAAGAGTTTCAACTACACTCTGAAGGAGGGAGTCCTCCCCCATCTCGGGGCAGGCCACCATCTCAGTAATTCCAAGAGGGTAAGTACTTGACAGAATGTGGGGCATATAGACCCATCAGTGTCTTGAATCAGGATTATAAAATATATGCCGCTATTTTAACCAAAAGATGGAGTAAGTGATGCTCTTATTGATTGATGAGGACCATTGTGGATTTATTCAATAAAGACAGAATATAGGACAACCTTACATACCATTGACTACATAAAAAAGTAAAAATTCAGTGCTATCCTACTCAGTATGGATGCAGAAAAGGCCATTGATTCGGTAGGGTGGGAATTCCTCTATAAAGTTATGGAGAAATTTGGTTTCCATGAGAAGTTCATTAAGTGCATGAAAACATTATATACATACCCTATTGCCAGAATGAAGGGAAGTCTGTCTAGAGCCATTCACCTGCAACGTGGCTGTCACCAGGGCTGTCCAGCCAGCCCAGGGCTGTTTAATCTATTTATTGAACCGCTCGCCCAGGAAATAAGACAAGATTCAGGTCTAGAAGGTATTACAATACAAGGTACAGAGTACAAATCTGCCTTTTTTGCAGATGACGTCTTGGTCAGTCTAAAGAACCCAGAGACTGGAGTTCCGAGATTAATGGATTTATTGCAGACAAATGGAGCCTTGTCAGGATACTGCCTTAACATCGATAAAACTCAAGCCCTAGTGCTCAACTTTGCCCCGTCATTAGATCTTAAAAATAAGTATAAGTATAATTGGGACTCTACATCTATCAGATATCTAGGTGTGAAATTAACAAAGGACATATCTCAATTGTACTCTGTGTTGAAAACTATGAACATATAGATTCTAAGATAAAAGAGTACAGCAAGTAGTATTTGAGACTTGAGGTACACCGGTGGTACCTCAGTCCACATCAACAGTAAATGAAAATAACTTCTTGCAGAAAGAACCATCTGGCAGGGCTATTTAAAAGACCCTTTTCTCTATCTATTTCTGCTAAAGGAGGTTTGTTTCTGCTGCCATCCACAAAGTTACTGCTGCATCGCTACATGATTTCACAAACTAATAATGGGCATAACGTCAAAAAAATGTACAGTGTAAAGAGGAATTTGTGTTAACTTTGACAACCCTAATATATAATATACACTGCTCAAAGAAATTAAGGAAACACTTAATCGTCACAGTATAACACCAAGTTACTTATACTTTATTCCAATCCAATCCATTTAGGCATTTTTTGAGCGAGATGTCGTCGTCCCATGAGCGGTTTAATACCAAACTTGATGACACAACTCAGACGGCATAAAAATAATATTTATATCTCTCAATTCACTGCTAGGGGTGTGATAATACACTCAGATCACAAGATGAGACGATACATGTTATTGGGCTCACGAGAAATGAGACAAGAAGATATCTAAACTGACTGGGTTCTCTCCTATATGATTTTCATGAGTCTCTTTAGACCTTATAACTGTGCATGAACTATACGTGAGCTAACTGAAGCTGGGTGTGACATTTTGAAGCCAAAAAAGCTTGATTACTTGGAAATAAAAATATCTGGATCTTCCTTGCTAAAGTGCGTGCGCACTAGAGACTTCCACCCACAAAGCCAGCAAACGTCCAGTTTAGCGCCTGACTGACTTGAAAGGGGATAAAATAATTTAATCATGCAGCTTTTCTAAAGATACCACATTTTATTGGAGGGGTTGTGATGCTCAGAAAAATGTTACCACTCTTTATGACCTTTCTTTCACAATGTTTATCAGAAAAAAGTATTTTTGGGTTGCCAATGCATCACATGAAGATGTAATACAAGGTTTGGCCACTTCAAAACAATCCATTTTTAAACCGCCTTTATGTGTGTTTACTCCCATCTACAGCCTTAAATTATAGACACTAAATGTTGGCAAAGGGTATTGACCATTACTAATATTCATTACAAATTACATTTTTGGGGTCTTTCACCAAACAAGGTGAAGGATGGGTAACACCAACAAGGAATAATCTTTAAAAAAACAACTAAATATTGATCACTGATATCAGGGAGTAAAAAATAAACACATTTACTACATATCAGCTGATATACACACATTTCTTGCAATAATTCCTCAAATCTGGATCAAACAACAAAAGCAGCAGCCAATAATACAAAATAATAAAAAGCCTTAGAGTTAAACAGGCAGGGAAAAGCCTGCACTCCTAACGGTGGAGTGTAATTAAAGGTTACGCTTCATAGAACTCATTGCAGAAATAGAGCAAATCGGCTAAATTCATTCTTGGATTTAGGATCAGTTTTGGATGATGGCAATGAGGTAAAAGCTTTAGGAGAGATTACATAAAGCATTTCAAATCTGTGGCCTTAACATAACCCTCCAACCTATGTGGTTCAGTTATCAGTTATTTTACTGAGTTTTCCAAAAAATTGCCTGTTGGACATTTGGTACCACCTGGTGAGTGTTTGTCTCACTCTGCTGACAGAAAAGAAGACCAAAAAAGAATCCACACACACACACACACACACACACACACACACACACACACACACACACACACACACACACGACAGCAATGAAGAGGGGCCACATGCATAAGTCCACTACAGCTTTGATAAGAGAGCAGCATCCACCACAGCTGACACAGGATTTTCCGTTAGAAGACTGATTTAACCAATGACACCTATGTTCCATGAAAAATCAGAGAAGTCTATATTAGGAGTTGAAATAGTAGATAAAATAAACATCAAGTTACTCAAATGATGAACCAAATAACAAAAAACAGTGATTTCATTATAATTGCAGAGCTCCAGACTGTCCCACAATACTGGTCAGTCATACTAGATAGTCAGCAGCTGCTTCTTTGAACATAGTGGTATAACCCTTAAGTCATTTACCCTTTAGTTATCCAGAATAGTTTAGTAGTATTCATCAGCGTGTCCTCTATCCTGTATGCATTTAGTATAACAGCACATTTGGAGGCACATTTGGTCTTCCTTTCAGGAGCTGCTCTTGAGAAATGTTGGTTCGTTGTTCCTCCCAACAGTGACACATGCAAGAGAAAAAATATGGATACCATAATATCTGGTTTTGCTTTCGCATATGATACCTCCAACAAACATGTGCTCTCAACAGATTCTCAGCAGATCCACCATCAAAGTCCTTGTGGTGGAAACTTTTACAAACTAAATGAGTTCATGTTCAGGTATGTATTCTTCAGTCATACACAAATACAACATTAGCAACAAACCAGGACATGTTAAAAATGTGCACACAAGTTGCTCTGTTGGTGAATTTAAGTATATTATTAGTTTTAGCCAAGATGTCAATAATAAACATGTCTAATGGTGGAACACAATAAATATGAGGCCTGTAGCTGACCGCACACACTGGCGTGACTGACACACTCACACAGCTCTCCATTGGACCCTCAGGCTGACTGTGAAACACATCCTGAGGAATGTGATGAACAACACTCCAACAAGCTCCATCAAGACGGTTTCTAACCGCAGCAGGCTGCACGCACGCACACAGCTGGGACGGAGTGTCAGGGCCACATCCAGCACACACAGGCAGCATGTCATGTCTCAATGTGTTGACGGGCCGGCTGTGTCACTACAGAGCGAGAGTCGGGCCTCACATAACAGAGCACTCACAGAACTTTACAGATGAATGCATCTTTACTAATGAGCAGAGCCCCCCGAGCTCACGGCACCGAGCTCACGGTACTGAGCTGACGGTACCGAGCTCACGGCACTGAGCTGACGGTACCGAGCTCACGGCACCGAGCTGACGGTACTGAGCTGACGGTACCGAGCTGACGGTACCGAGCTCACGGCACCGAGCTCACGGTACTGAGCTGACGGTACCGAGCTCACGGCACCGAGCTGACGGTACTGAGCTGACGGTACCGAGCTGACGGTACCGAGCTCACGGCACCGAGCTCACGGTACTGAGCTGACGGTACCGAGCTCACGGCACCGAGCTGACGGTACTGAGCTGACGGTACCGAGCTCACGGCACCGAGCTGACGGTACTGAGCAGAGCCCCCCGAGCTCACGGCACCGAGCTGACGGCACCGAGCTGACGGTACTGAGCTGACGGTACCGAGCTCACAGCACACTTTACTACACTGCTCCTGCCAGCCAGTCCCACTTACTCTTGATGAAACATATTTCATTCAAATTCTTGTAGTGTACATTTCACAGTGAACAGCTGGTTTGGTGACTGACAGCTCTTCTACAAGCTAACATTTGACGTTAATCATGGAGGGGCTGCTTGGCGCAGAACAGGGTGTGTGCTGGGCTGGATCAGGGCTGTAGTCTGTATCGACTTAACATGTCAGGTCTTGCACTACCACGAAAACGAATCGTCACCAACCAGCTTGCATGAATCACTGAAGGACAAGAAGTATTTCGGGAGCCTCGGGGCTGACATACTTACAGGGACAGACATTTTGCTAGCGCTGTCAATCTCCGTGGCTGCTGGCTTTAAACCGCTCGCTAGTCTTTTTCCAGATGCTACTTTTCCCAAAGAACGAGGTTTTCTTCACAGCTGCCCAAGCGTCAGTCCTCCTTCGTCCATTCCATGCTGGAAGCTATGGGAAGCGACAGAAATGGTCGTTTTCTCTCCCGTCCTGAGTGTGAACGCGTCTGCAGCAGCAGGGCAGCAGCAGCGGTGCGGCCGCCTCAGTGTCCAGCACACCCGGCCGACTCTCCTCCGTCGTCCGCCTCCCTGCTCCCTCCCTCCACCACTCCACTTTTCTGTCGAGGATTCTCTCACGGAATCCTTCAGAAAGGCCCCACTTCAAATTCAGGCTAGTAAACGACACAGAGAACGAGACAGATTTACTCGCACCGTATGCTGACAGGTCTGCAGCGTCAATGAAGGGGAGGAGAGGAGAGGAGAGGAGAGGAGAGGAGAGGAGAGGAGAGGAGAAGAGAGCACCGCCCCTGCTGCTGCTGCCGCCGCTGCCGCTGCTGCTGCCGCCCTCCGCGGCGCTCAGCCAGCTCGGCCTTAAAGAGACCGCCTCACCTCAGGGAGCTGACATTACTACAGGTCCAAAGAATCACAAATGAACCCACCTATGCTAGATTTTAAAATATCCCCAGGGGTGTTTTATGGAACGAGCCTTTCAATGACCATTCTTGTGTTCTGTTTTCATGTTCTACTCCCGTTGTCTACACATAAAATGCAGTGTTGGTGAAGCTACTTTGCAAGCGTAGCTTGTAAAACTACATGTAGTTCAGCCTGGCAGTAGTTTGAACAACCCCTGGAGAAATGTAGTTTGTAAAACTACTGCTAAAAATAGAAGCTTTAGCAACTACTTATGCTCATTATACTCATTTAACTCAGCGTTAAATAAATCAACATATGGTGTATATGAAACAAAATATAATAGCCTACAAAAAATTAACATGCCGGCAGAAATATGGCCCTCAACTCAAGTTTTATTTTTTAAAGAACAAAAGCTGGCATTTGTGGTCGACATCGCAGGAACTTCAGAGGCTCTAACACTGAGGCACTAGAACTAGATGTCAGGGCAGAATCACTTGTTGACACGACACATAAGCAGTCTCTCAAAGGTTTTATCAGACAGCCGCCCGGTTCCGTTTGGCACTAAAAACACCTTT
This sequence comes from Sparus aurata, assembly GCF_900880675.1. Taxonomy (NCBI): domain Eukaryota; kingdom Metazoa; phylum Chordata; class Actinopteri; order Spariformes; family Sparidae; genus Sparus; species Sparus aurata. The sequence goes on from NC_044194.1 coordinate 36,673,979, forward strand.
ACCAACACTAATAAGCTGCTCACATGCTGCACTGGCTGGGACACCAGTGCTGAACTTCACAAACACTTTGGACATTTTGGGTAGATATTTGAAAGCATTTTGTGGGGATTCATCTGGTGACTTCACAAAGGCTTCCACCTCATCCACTTTGTCATCAAAGAAAAATAAGATAACATTTATATAGGTATTTTTTTATAGCCCAGTGCCTGTTGTGTCTAAGTATCAATGGTGCAGCCAACACCAGAAATGATTCAGTTAAATGTTTTTGCTCATTAGTCAGTGAATTACTGACCAAAAGTTTTTAACAGAGTTTAAAAAGTTTCAAATCAGCTGCTCATTAAAATGACTGGAAGAGTTTGAATGGATGGATTGTGAGGATGATGATGATTTGTCGGTCTGTGTGTGTGTGTGTTTGTGTGTGTGTGTGTGTGTGTGTGTGTGTGTGTGCGTGCCTTCACGACACCTGTAGTCCTCATGGGGATCAAAGCCTGGTTCTAATGGACAAAGAACAGCTATTTATAACCATCTTACATGCACTTTACAGGGCAAAAGAGGCAAAATCTTTCAGCAGAAAAAAGGTTTCTGTTGCAGTTTGGCAACATTTTGACTGTGTAAGACTGCGAGGGGAATATTTTACCAGAAAATGTGTCACCTCAAATGTACCCACCTGTAAAAAGAGTTCAAAAGACAAACCCTTAATGTCTACACAACCAATCCAGGGTTGCCATCAGAAGTCAAAATTACTGCACGTATATTAAAAATTAAATGTATGTAGCATACAATTATGGTCACTTGATGACATTGGGACTGTATGAAAACGATACAAAGGGAAGTCAGATTGAAAGAAGGGTAATGAAAGAAGGATTTAGTATGATCACAAAGTGGTCCTTTAGGCAACTGTAAAGAGCAGTTCTGTCTTCAAACTATAATAAGGCTGCTATTTTCATGAGCCTGACAGTATGTAAGCACAAAATACAATGCTGCTGGGATTGTGTTGGGCTAACTGAGGGCAAGGCTGAGTGTTTACAATAGGTCCATGTAATGTGGATTGGCTCCTAAGTTTTGAATGTAAAAAAAAAAAAGTATAGCAAAGATGGAAAAATCTGATTTTCTAATTCTGCATTTTGCACTAATCAGATAAATGTAAACTAAAAAGGTAACATACTGAGTTTTTGACCACAAGTAGCACTATAGAGCTGTGTTTCGATGAGCAGGTCTTATTTGTGTCTCACGTAGGAAACACATTCACACACATAAGCATGCAGGCTACATGATAGACATTCCTGCTGATGATTTCACACTTTCTACATTATTCACAGTTGGTATATGTGATGCAGGGAATGTAGAAACATGACAAGACAAGGAATCAAGTTTTTAGCCACATAAAAAATGCAGGGTTCCAAATGTCGAATTACATGTTTGATAAATAGTAAGTTAGCAATAGATCAACAAATAAATCCAGGGGGACCATTAAGATTTTGACTTGTGCTTGATCTGCCAAATGAAAAGTAGAATCTGTTTTGAGTGCGATTTCAGTCTCCACTTAACTCCGCTATATTTTTCTGATCCTTTCAACCATATCTCATGGAAAATTTAGACATGCTCAGTAGGGGTGGTGAAAAAAATCGATTATTGATTAATCGCGATTATAATATTGACGATTATGATTCGATTATTAAATTTCCAAAAATCGATTTAAAATAATAGTAATACAAACTGGAGTCCTCCTCTTACTGGCTTTCGCTACATGGTCCACAGTCTGGAGCAGAGATATGTTATTCCATCCCGGAGCTTTTTCACACTTAAATTGATTCCAAATCTTTACAAGGACACAAACCTTTCCATGCAAGTGTCCCTCAACTCTGCTCACAGGGTAGCAATAATGGTGATGCCTGGACATCCAGAGCTACAGTCTCATATGTGACCGTTACAGCTCATTATGTCAGCAGTTAATGGAAGCTAATGTCCTACGTACTTCAGACGAGAGCTATGGATGATAGCCACACAAGCACAAATATGTGTGAGTTTCTCAAAGCAATGGCAGACGAGTGGGGGATAGAGAAACACGCCCTGGTTCTCGTCTCCAACAATGCTTCTAACATGAGTCCGGCTGCTGAGCTTGGCAACTTTCTTTTAACAGTGAAACACTACATTTAAAACAAGTTAAAAAATAATAATTTTGATATTACAGTTACACTATACAATATTGAAGGTGCTGTGAGGTGTTACTCAAAAGATAAGTAAAATAATTCAGCAGCTGACTGATGTTAAATGGAAGATCAATAATCGTTAATAATTGAAAATCGAATCAATAATCGTTAATAATCGAAAATCGATTTGTAATCGAATCGAGACTTCAATAATCCGAATCGAATCGAATCGGGAAATTGGACCGATTAACCACCCCTAATGCTCAGTGTCCATGGAATTGACTCATTAGATTAAAAGTGTTCCCATGTCAATGCCAGCGAAGCCAGTTTACATATTTTCTGATGAAGAACATGAAATCCTTTAAAAATTGAGGAAAAAGCTAGACCAGACTGTGAGGTTTCTCAAACTACTATTAAATTGAACTGAATGTTTTAATTTTATTGTGGAAAACTACACTGACACAGTGGCGGTTCTAGACCAGTTTTAATAGGGGGGCCAGGTTGGGGCCGGCTTTTTTGTTAGGGGGCACATACAACCCGGAAAAAAGGATAAATCCCTCATTCAGACAAAGCAGTGTTTACAATTTCAACAATTTTGATTGTAAACTGCCGAGACACTTTATTTCTGCCTTTCCCTTCAGAACAAAATCATTGCAATATGTCTGTCATTGTATTATTAATGCAGACTCCCTGTCAGGGGGGCCACAGGGGGGTCCAGACTCAGAGTTACGGGGGCACTGGCCCCTGTTGGCCCCCCCCTAGAACCGCCCCTGCACTGACAGCACTAAAAGTATTCAATTTCGGATTCACGATGTGGCAGTACTGCCTTATTTAAAAGATAATGGTGTTATACAAACAAGTGTTGTATCGTAGGCAACTGGACTTGTTTGAATTTCTTGAAGACCCCTCTAGTTAGTTAGAACTGAAGAAGCCTCTGAGATGAGAGGTGAAATGTCTTCAAGAAACTGAAACAATTCCAGTTGCCTGTGATACAGTACCATGCTATACTAACCCTGACATGGATGACTGAGAACCTTCATCCATTCTGTGCTATACAAAGGGCACAGTTCTTCCTGTGATACATTGGCCTTCCAATAAAAGCTGTAGCTTAGTTACCGTCCTCACGTTCCCTACCTCTTCGGCTATCAAGATCAATAACTGCTCCCAGATTTAGCCTGTTGTGATTCTAAAGATGTTCCTCAGAGCAGGAGGGAGCAGCGAAATCATCAGTGACGTCAGCTGGACCACCAACCAAGGAACAGGAGTGGCTGGACCCAAGCAGGAACTCTCGTAAGCCAGGTGGATCCCCGGAAAAAAGGCTCCTGCGACCCAACAAAGGTTTCACCTGGCTGGAAATCAGCCAGCACAGGAACGGCCTCTGGCTTGAGGCTTGCAGGACAGTGGCTGCTTGACAAAGTAACTTGAGCTGGCAAAAGCCCAGACTTGTCTGTCTGCTCCTATTTCAGGGGTAACCACTGATTTTAAAACCCCAAAATGATTGACAGGGCTGATAACACTCACATCAAACAGGGCCACTTCGACTGATTCCCGCAGAAGAGAGCGCATACAGTATCCCTCTCCTACACAAACTCAGGAAACAAACATGTCGCTTAAAAATCTGTTGTTAGTGTGTTCGTTTAATTTCTGGAGGCATTTCTTCATAAATAGTCATATGACATATATGTTTGGCTTTAGTGTTCCGTTCCGTTTTCTTCCGCTTTATCCATGCGGGTTGCGGGTGATGTTACCCGCTTTTATACCACCTTTTTTCAAGGTGGAGCGGGGGTACTGGGGCCAAATCCAGTGACTCTATGGGCGAAGGCCAGGGTACTCCCTGGATGAGTCGCCAGCTCATCGCAGGGCCCTTACTGATGGCAGTGGCTGCCACGAAGGTGCCAACTGCACATCAGGAGCAGTGTTGGGGTTCAGCATCTTGCTCAAGGATGCTTCGGCTTGTAACTCAGTCCCGCCCTGGGGAGCCAGGGATTCGAACCAGCGACCTTCCGCTCACTAGTCCTCAGCTCTACCCACTGAGCTACAGCCGCCCAAACTTTAGTGTGTTTCTTGCATTATCTGTCAATGTATATGCAAATACAGATATATATGTGATAGTCAGTGGGCTTTACCATGTTGGTGTTGTACCTGGAACATCAACAATTAATGTCACCATCATTGCAATGAAGCAATGGCGATTTTGTCATGTCATAGCTTTGTAAATGATATTATATAAGCATTTCTTCATCAACAGTCATATGATGTGGATATCTTTGGCTGTAGTCTGTTTCTCCATGCATCTCCTATTGACGTTACTATAACTGTCACCACAGTTTGGCTCTTTTTCAGGTTCCTTGCACTAAAACGGGTGATTACACTCCCAGCATAAGTGCCCAATACAAAAACCCCCCAAAACATTACGCAACCTACATCAGAAAATAGTTTGTCATCAGCAAAAAGAACAAGAAAAACAACTCAAGTAGCGTATTTAAAATGACCAGCTTTTGTTTATTGGATATTTAATATTTACATGATTAGACAGAGAACTCTATCAAAACCCTGCAGTTTATGTTACAAGAAATCAAATCTCACTCTCATCCTCTTTACTTCCCTCACATCCATCCTCCTCTAACCGCCCTTCTTGTCCTTGTATTTGTTTGTTCATAGTCATGACTGAAAATCACCCAAAGTGGATATCAGCCATCAGATCTACTGCAGTGGTTCTCCTCTGATAAAACATTTTGATTGATGACACTTCTACTATGGTCTTGTGACCTTGCTCAGTACAATGTCCACATAAAGCTTTTCACCTCAATCCATGAAAACATGATATCATAATTTAAGTGGCCAGTAAGGTTATTTTGTGCCTCGTGATGGGCAAAAAGTTATGAAAATGTTCATGTTTGAATCATTGTTTGTTATCCAAAACATCAATAATAGCTTTAAAAAAACTCAGTACTGGCTGAGTACAAAAAAACAATAAAAAAATATACCCAACACTGGTATAGTCTCATGGAACATTTGACAGACATGAACATTGGATTGTGACCCTCCTTCGTGACCTCCACTGGCTTCCTGTTGCGGCCCGCATCTGATTCAAGACAATGGCCTTCAACACCGTCAACAGAACTGCACCCATCTACCTCCAAGCATTGTTCAGACCACGCGCCCCAGTGCCAGCACATGGCTCCAGGTCAGGGTTAGGATATCTTTAACACAGCCTGACATTTTGGTTCAGTTATCTTTGAATCTTGTGTTTCTGCATGAGGAGCATGGAATTTAGCCTTGGGAACACGTTAGAATGTTATCTGTTTTCGGATTAAAACATTTCTTCTGATCACAGGCCTTTGCGTTTACACCTGGTATTAACAGGTTTTCATGTTTAATGATGCATTGCATTCATGCATTGATTTTCCCCTCGTGTTTTTTTTTCTCAAATAAATTTGGGAGGAAGACTGTGAATGGAGGTTTTTCCTGGACTTTAACCCACAAAAGACAATCTAATAATGTGAACCATGAATCAAAAATGTTTCATTTTCCACAAACACGAAATGTTTAATTTATGTAAAGTCATATCCATGAAAATACAGAGTAATTTGCAAATATGGATAACTTACTCTACAAATACTGCTTCACATGAAAATGTTTTAGATTTTGCAGATGTAACCAGTTTCAATGCAACTGTGAAGTGATATGTGAATACATTTGTTCTTATGAAATGGGTTTTACACTATAAACTGTGAATTGCTTCCTAGCAATGTACTGGAACAGCAGATCTGTAGAAAAATAGCGAGACATTACATGCGGTTAGTTGTTACACCAGCGGGGGGCGGTATTCCCTCACATGAGCCAATAACTCTGAACAGATAGCAGGCTAAAAAAAGAGACTGACATTACCTAGTACCTTCATCCATACAACAGGAGACAATAAGAACAAAAACAACAATCTGGTTTCAACCATGTGAGGGATGAAGAGGAGTGTCACTCCACTTTGTCTTTTATGTTTAAGCCTTCTTCAACAATTGTTTCACCCCCGTTAGTGAAGCTAGCTACACATGTATGGATATTTTTCGTCAGATATTCTGTGGTAGGTATTGGACAAAATTACGGGATAAAACAGTCAGGGTTCAAAATTTCACATTGCCCATAAACTGACAGGAAGTGATTCACCAGTATCCAGAGGCATGTACAAATGGATTCATGAATATGCATATATCACTTTACATGCAATTTTGCATTGAAACTAGTTACATTTGTAAAACCTGTAACATTTTTATGTCAAATTAAAATACATATTCAGAGTATTTATGTATATTTCCAAATCAGAATTATTGCAGATATGACTTTACACAACACGAACACACATCAAAAAAATTGTGGTTATGAAGTATTGGTGATTCATGGTACACAAATGAAGGTTGTCCTTTGTGGGTTAAAATTCTTGAAAGTCCGAAAAACTTCCACAGACTTACTCATGATAGACTGCTATGACATGTACTGTGAGGATCATGACAGTAGGAGACAGCTGTTAGCATGCTCAGGCTCTGTTTGGCAACCTTGCTAAATAAGCTAATATTAAGTACAGTAGAAAGGTAATGAAAGCTATCGGAAAAGATACTAGCAGTAATAAGAGGTTGGCTATGTGTTTCAGTCTTGTCTTGTACATTGTAGTTGTCTTTTGAAGAGTCTCCAGTCACAGGCTGTTACAAGAGATGATGTCAGGAAGATGCTTTGTGGGGTCAACACCAGGAAAGCAGCCACTCCAGACGGGGTTCCAGAGTCAGATACTCAGAGACTGTGCCGACCTGCTGGCTGAGGTACTTTGCCACGTCTTTAACCTTGCCTTATCAAATTGCACAGTCCCCATATGCCTTTAGTCCCCAACCCCGCCTGTCGCAAAACAACAACAACCATCAGCAGCCTAAGTGACTTCAGACCTGTGGCCCTCACCCCTACTGTAGCAGTGCTGCGAGAGGCTGGTCCTGAGACACCTTAAATCCTCACTCCGATCAACAGAAGACACCATCTACACAGCTCTCCACACCGCACTGACCCAACTGGAATGCCCAGGGTCAATGTAAGGATGTCATTTTAGGAGCTCTGCATTCAAAAAAATCATGCCAGTAGAATGGTGACCAAACTGCTCGGCCTGGGTGTCCTGTCAGCATACATGCCATGGATCAAGGACTTTCTGACAGACCCATTACTCTCCAACCCTGACACTCAGCACTGGTGCGTGGCTGCACGGTTATGTGCTGAGCCCTCTTCTCTAGTCTCTCTACATCTATGACTGCACAACCCACATCACAAACATAATAATATGTTTGTAAATGATACCACTGTGGTAGGACTGATTCAAAACAAAGAGCACATGAAAAAACAGTATCTTCAAGCAGAAAGCCATAGTCGCAGGGGGCATATCTGATCTGCAAGCATGCAGCTGTGAGGAGCGAGCCCCCCTATGTGCAGGCCCCTGGTCCCCTCGAGATGGGCTGCAGAGTTTCTGCTCCCTCAACAAGTTGACTTTTGGCAGTTGGAGGTGGGACCATGGCTCATATCTTTTTCTCCTTCGATTGGTCACTCTGAATGATGTACTTTCGATTGGCTGTTTGGCTTGATCAGAGACAGAGTGGAAGACAGAAAGCTGTCTGAGACAACAACCATGTTATCACCTTGCAAGAGTTTGCCACAGGCCTCACATTACTGAGGTCTGCTAAAGCTAGCTGGCAGACCCCTAACATTAGCTAGTCTCTATCAGCTCTGTGATTCACAGACCTGCATCAACACTAGTGCTAAATTATCACCATGATACGAACAGTTGGCCTAACAGCAAAGCCCTGGTAGAACGGTGTTTCTCCATCATGAACAATGCTCTGACAGACAATGGTGGAGGAAGTATTCATACCCTTCAAAAGTACTAATACATCAGTGTTTAAGTAACATATTACCATAAGTCTGTTGTGGGCCTGTCCCGTGAGAACCCGTTAGCTGTAAAGTCATCTTTTCATGGTGTCAGAAGAACAGACCTTTTACAGTTTTATGATGATGCATTTTGCAGTTAATCAAGAGGGTTTTAAAGAGTTTATATACAACCTAAGCAGTCAGAAAATGTACTTGAACTACGGAATGTTCTCCATGCAAAAAATGTCACCTGTGACTGTTATACTACTCTTATATATCATATCATTAGATCAATACCTGTGCTTAATTTGTAAATCAAAAGGCCTCAGAACAGGGTACTGTTCCAATGGGTCGTAGGGAGAGAAGGTCACAGAACTTAATCACAAACAAATCATTATTTATTTTACATTTATCAATCAGAACATTCACAATAATCCCTTGATGTCAGCAGGAAGAGATAAGTAGAAGACAGCTGTTGACGGTTTGCAGTGCTCTCCCGGTATCCAATCAGGGGAATATATTTAGGGCTGAAAGTTTAATTTACCACGAAAATGAGGCTGGAAAACCGACTTCAGTGGTGGTATATCGATTTCCCCACCATTTAAGTACTATGGACAGTGTTGTATAGTAGCCATAATCTCATTTCACAATCCCATTCAATAGCTGTGGGTCCCAACATGGAGGTCCCAGATCCTGGACAAATTAAGCCCTGAGTAGAATAAAATCAAATGCTCAGGTAAAGTAGTACCTCAAATTTGGACTTAAATACAGTACTTGAGTAAATGTACTTAATTACCTACCACTACTGTAGACCGATGCGAGCACCAGCACAAGCCTGCCATCCCCTCTCTCCATCCTCTAGTATCAGAGAGGGTGCAGAAGTGGAGGTGTTGTTTAGTTGAATATATCAATATAGTCTGCCTGACTCGTTGATCGTTGATTCATCTGACTCAAAGTATCTCAGCACGGCCATGGCTCTGACATTACTGTGCTCTGTATAGATAAATCAAAGGCGCTGTCCGTGGTGCTGTAGTAGCAGTTAAGATTGTGATTAGGTGTAACATTAGGTGTAATTACTCTGTATCACCTGATATGAGGAATGTGCTAAATGTAGGTAAACAAGGTTATATTAATGGTCTTGAAAAAACAGATTAGCCTTGTAAAGTGCAGCATCACAAAGCTCCATCAAGACCTGCTCTTCTAGATTAGTGAACAGTTTTTCTTCAAAGGCAAACAAAGAACTGAACCAAAAAATAAAAAAACTTAGGAAGGACTGTGTTCAACAGCAGCTCTCTCCAACTCACCAGTACTTTATTTATCTATTTATTTCAAATACCTGAAAGGCTCAAGTTGTAGCACTAGTCTGAGCTCACTTTACTGGGGAATAACTCTTAGAGAGAGAAAGCAACATATAGCAAGTCTAAAGATCTGTTCCTGTGTGTGTGTGTGTGTGTGTGTGTGTGTGCCATCAGTTTGTGTCATTGTTTCATGTTGCTCAGTCGCACTTCTTTTTCTAACTCAAACTGCCGATGGTCAACGCGCTCCAAGAAGTTCTTCCGCTCCACATACCTAAATACACAGAGAGAGAGAGAGAGAGAGAGAGAGAGGGAGAGAGGGAGAGAGAGAGAGAGAGAGAGAGAGAGAGAGGAAGAGAGAGAGAGAGAGAGATTACATCACAAAATTAGATCTATTCAGCAAATTCATACAAGGAATTCATGACAAGACAAGTTTAAACCGGCATCTATTTGCAAAAATGTGGTCTGCAAAATTTATAATGCATCCCTGTTTTACAGCAATTAGGGCTGCACGATTCTGGAAAAAATGTGAATCACGATTTTTTTGCTTAGAATTGAGATCACGATTCTCTGGCACGATTTTTTTCACAAAATGTTTATTGCACTGATGAACTTGAACAAAAAAAAAAACAAAACATTGTAGTATGGCAGAGACATACTACTATGCCTCTGCCAAAGCAATGCTTTTTTTTGTTTTGTTGAAGTTCTATCACTGGATGAGAAATGATTTTTACAAAAGTAAAAAAAAAAAAAAATTGTCTCCAAGATGAGAGGGCATCCTTTAATCCCTCATGTTGTACAGTGTTTATTGGGGCCGTATCCTTGGCTAGGTGATATGTGACAGCTGCTGTGATCGGCTTTTTAAAACAGAGGCGTAATATTCCTCCTTTTCCAAAAGCCGCCTCTGAGGTAGGCTTAAACATGTGACGTGACGTGAAGCCCGAAGTTGGGCTGCGAACAGTTGACAACGAATTTGTCTTCAAAATAAGAGCTTTACATTGCACCCAATTGGAGTTAAGAACTGGGTTCTTAGCGGGGGGCTTTTAATTTGAAAGTAGCCACCGTTCCTAGCTTGTCGCTAAAACAACAAGCTAACACAACGAAACAGCTAGAGATCCAGGAGACGCTAGCATCTCCCAGATCTCAGCGGCTGTCCAGTTGCTCATCTAGCAGGCGAGGTGGAAATAAGTGGACCCTCCGAGGCGGCAAATCGGCGGACCAAAACAGACCCTCAATTTGCCGCCCTCTGTCTAAAACCGCGGACCTAGCCGTCAATAGGACGGGCAGATTGGCGGCTTGTTGCCCCGTCTAAAAACGGCTTCTCACTCACTCCTTCCAAACACTCAACTGCAGGCGGGCTTCCTCCACTGAATCAAGTGCTGCGTTTGGGGGCGCTTCAAAAAATCCGGGAGGAAAATGGGAGCATTTGTTTGTGATTCAGCTCGAGATATAAAATGATTCAGAATCGCTATGTGTGGAAATGAGATCACGTGTATGTGTGAATCGAGATCACGATTTTTTAACAATTTTTCGTGCAGCCCTAACAGCAATATAACATTTTGCTATAAAATGTGTCATTTCGTAGCAGAATTACTGTTGTTTCAGTAGATCTGTCAGCTTTGAGCAGTGCAGCTTCATGCTGCCTTCACAGGACAGGATATCAAAGAGCTATACAATTTCAACAACACAGGCTTTACCATGTCAACCCTTCCTCGGTGTTCACTGTAGAAAACAAAGACTTTCTTCCTCTTGAAAGCTAATACACTGAATGGCATGTTATTGCCATGGTTATAAATTGGATCAAAGTGGAATATTCCGCTGTCAAACTTCCCATGAAAGCAACTTAGCATCTAGCATTCAGAATAACACAGTAGCTCTATAAGCTAGGTAGGGCTGCAGCTATCGAATCTTTTTGTAATCGATTAATCTAGCACTTTATCGATCGATAAATCGAGTAATCGGATAATTTTTTTTTGCGTTTTTAAACAACCAAAACAAATAATGCATAACGAAAATGATGTGGCTGTAAAATGATCAAGCATTTCTCAAAAAAACAGAGGTATTCATTCCAACTCCAACATCTGGCTCCAAAACTAAGCCCATTTATTAAGTGCCAGTGCCAATAATTAAACAACAATACAGTTAAATCAACTTACTGTAAAACATGTATAACATGTAAAACTGTGAATACAAACTTAAATAGTAAAAGCCATTTGGCCTTGGTTTTGTTTTCTTCATACAACATTACAAAAAAAGGATTGCACCTTCTGCAAATTACCCACCTGAGAACAAAGAATGAATATAAAATATCAAGCCAAACAGGTACACAATGTGTACAATTTATGAAAAAATAAATGTAAATAAAACAATTATAAATAAATAAAATAAATAAATAATAAATAAAGTATAAATAAGACTTTTTCAGTCTTCAGTCCCCAAATCCATGATAACCACACTAATCCGCCAATCACAAGGAGGCAAATACACTGTGTGGGAAGACTAGGGTCCTACCTACTCCACACTATACGTGTCCTCCTTGAACCGAAACTTATCCTGAACTGTCAGGAATCATTTCAAAGTGACACAGACACATTGGATTAGCCGGTGGAGGCGGTGTAATGCACTCAAACAGAGCTTATAATCACAAAACAGCCAATGTAGCACGTAATTCATGATCATGTCTGTATAAAGTGATGTTTATTTTTGCTCTTCTTCGGCGGCTGTTTCAGTGAGTGATGAGACGTGTACTGATGAAATTTGTAGAGTCCCAGCTTTCATATGACATGCTGTATGTAGCATTAGCATGAAGTAGCGTAATCGCTTACGCCGATTTTTCGGACATACGCCATTAGCGTGTTTTTTCTACGTGCTCCTTCAGTTGCTTGGTGTCGGAATTGAGTTTCAATTAGGTGAAAATGATTATCATGAGCGTTTAGCCGAGCTTCTTCCCGTTAAGTTGGTGTGCTGCATTAATATGTTGCTACATGATTAGCATGCTCTTATAGGGTGTATAATGCAACATGCGCAGCTCGGGTTGAAGAGGTTAAAAACATCAAAGCTAAACATCATATCTAGTCAAACCGCATCACGACATCACTACAAATACAGAGCTAAATTGTGCCAGACAGCTAAATTCAAAATGTATAACGCGCTGGTGTGCTTCCTGAACAACGGTCCGTGTGGAACAATCAGATCCCTGCGCGTATAGTGTGCGTCATAGGAATTTAACGAGGCTTCGAGGCAGAGTTTTTGCCTCGAGGAATTTTTATAATCGAGTTAATCGAGTAACTCGATGAATCGTTTCAGCCCTAAAGCTGCAAGAGTTCAAAATACCCCTTCTGCACCAAAATGGGGGTGGGTGTACAAGGGTTTCTTAAACACGGGTCCACACGCAAAAAAATCACCTACTGACTCCATTTCCACTTCAAGCAGACAGAATAGGCCGTCTGTGATTTTTATCTGAAGCGTTACATTGTACGTCAGTCAGGTTTCACTTCATGAATGTGCTAGAAACAGTTGTAACAGAAGATAAAACAACAAGTTGTTGAAGTTGTTGTCATTTTAGGCCTTTTCATTGCCAAACTAATGATATATTTAGGGCATTTAGCAGATTAGATTAGATGCTCCTGTCCAACAATTTACAGTAATTCATACAGATCTATCTACATCTGGCCTAAATCTGAATATAATTGATGCAATAGTCAAAGACAGTCTCCTACCCCTCTCTGCCTCTGTTGTGGATGGCAAGCTCCTCAGTGATGCCCTCCTCTGATTTAAAAGCGTCCCAGTCCATCTTAGACTTTTCTAGGGTGCTCATCTTCTGTTTCTTTCCCCCAATACGACTCAGGATGCTCATCATGCTTGCAGGGCGTTTTGCACTGCAAAAACAAGAGAGGAGAACATTAGGTTATGAAAAGCATGGAGTTACACATCTTTCTATAAAAGCACGGAATCTCTGTCTGTCTGTCTGTCTGTGTGTGTGTGTGTGTGTGTGTGTGTGTGTGTGTGTGTGTGTGTATGTGTGTGTTCCTCAAATATCTCTGCGGATCAGGATCAGACAGACCTGAGACTTTCAACATGGCTGCTGCGTGGTTCAGGGGTGTGCTATTTCGCATTTGTTTGGACTGCAATGATACCATTAATAAATTATTTCATAAATGCTTTACAAATTCAACGAGCATTGTCCACCGGAGCCACTACAGTCACGTGCGCACCAGAGCCAATCACTGCACACCGTGGCCACGCGCGCACCAGAGCCAATCACTGCAGAGCCCACCGCGACCCCCCACCTTAAGAAACAAGCAGATTTATACCTGCAGCGGCGCGAGCTGGACCGGGATTTTGCCGGCGGTTCGGTCCCGTTCTGTTCTGTTCTGTGCATCTAAACTGACTGTTGTGGATTAATGAGATTAAATGCTAGCCGCTAGCTACACGGCCCACCTCCCAAGGCGACGGACCGGAAGTATCGGCACGTCCAAAACCGGACCTAGGGTAAATAATGTCCGCCACGCTTTTTCGCGAACATTGCCGTCACGTTTGCTTTGTGTCTGGTGCAGAAGAAACGGTAAAAACGGGCTTTTGTCACGAAAGTGTCCAAGCAGCAAGTTTGGTTGTTGAGGAACAGGAAGTTGTGGGAGGGACCTAGGCGGATGATTGACATGCAACGACGGTCGGTGTGTGTGAGAGTTGAGAGATTTGTGACATTTAGCGTGTTTGGAGTGTGTAGTTAGTGTGTTATGTAGTGTTTGGTGTAGTGTGTTTAGTGAGTAGTGGAGTCGTTTTTTTGTTTAATGAGTCAGAATAATGAGGAGAAGCTGAATGTGGAGCAGGCAGTGCAGCTCTTCATTCAGCTGGAAGGAGCTCAGGCAGACCTGAGCATTGCCTGCATTTAAATGTAAATAGTTACATATAACTTTGTACATTTTTAAAATGTATGCACACATTTAGATAAACAACAATTTATATTTGCATTATAAGTAAAAATAAAAATGGTTTGTTAAACATATTTGTGGTTTTCACAGTAAAAAATCTAACTTTTTCTACTCGGATTTCATGTTTTTGTTTGTGATTTTAGGTCCATTGTGTTAATACAGTATGTCAAAATAAAAACATAACTGTACAGTCACACATGTGAGGTTGTGCTGAAAATAATGACACCAAGTAAATAGCTTTTAAGATGAAATATAATCAAAATTATTTAGATTTGAAACCACTGTAAAAAATTCAGTTATCAAGACAAAAATCTGAAAATACACATATTGCAGCATGGAGATGTTGGTAATTTGTTTTTAAAAATGATTAATTTGCTCCATAAGTGAATAACTAATGTTTAAAAATGCTGCTTGCATTGACTCCAGTTGTTCCCATGAGAGCAGAATTCAAAATGTTCTCAAAAATTCAGTTTTTTAGGTAAAATTCTGATATTTGTCAAACTTCATCAACCATGACTCCAAAATCTTCTCAATTTTTTTCAGGAAGATTGAAAATGTATTTAGCAAGAATGTGATGGTATATGTTTACAGTCAAACATTTTGATGCACTGTAGGCTTAATTTTTGATAAATCAAAAATCCGAGAAACAAGTTTTGTGGAGGGCGGTCTGAAGATGCTCTCTAGCAAGTTTGGTGACAATTGAGCAAAGATTGTGGGAGGAGATAGGTTTTTAGTTTGAGTTTAAGTGGACTAAAGTTTCAGCAGTATTGGGGCTACAGTTTGGTGAAAGTTTCAAAACTGTAGCATGTACTGTTGATTTTGTAGGTATTTTTAAATTTTTTAAATTTAAACGCTTATTGTGCCCCCCCCCCCCCCCCCTTGTATTGAAAATCAGTTGTGCATGTGTGACATCATGGATGGTCTTGTACGTCCACTGTGCACATGCATGGTACTTAATTGTTCCAGTCTTCAGCGAGACTCTTCTTAATTTTCATCTTTGTCCTCACATGATCTTCACAATAGTGATGAAAGTCAACGACCTCATGCAGGAAAAAGCCCTGTCGCTAAGTAGTGGCAGGTTTGGGCATTAACTGCTGGTATTCTCAAACCTGGGCCCTGTATGATTCATACTTGCCTCAGCTGGCAGCCAGATAAAGGCTGCAACGGCTACAACATAATCCTTTGGGGCAACTGTGATTGTCATTGAAAGTTCTTGTTTTTGACAGGCTGAGGAAATGTCTGACAACGTTACAGAAACAATTCCTACAGAGATAAGCCTTTGTTAAACAGTAAGACCTATTTTGTAACAATAAACACAAGTCTTGCTCAAGAAGAACCCTCGCTGTCAGTCTCACAAGATATGAAATGTGCAGTTGTTGTCTCATCTGGATTGTCAATGATTAAAATTAAAATTCAAAATTTAAGAGGTCTGGTTAGAGAATATACCCTTAAGTGAAGGTCCAGAACCTCATAATATCTGACTTTCATCACGATTCAGTGCCATTTACAGTGGCCTATACTGAAGTAGCCTAGTAGTTGTGTCAACATCTGTATGTGGTCAACAACTGACTGTCAAATAATTTAAGTATAATTCTAGATTTTTTTCTAGATTTTATTTACATTTCAGCAATATTGTCAGTTTTCACATTGAGCTGAAATAAGTACTTCAATAACAAAAAAGTGTTCTAAATGTCAAATAAAGTTGCCTTTTAAAATAAAAAAAGCTACATAACAGAGAGCTTTTGAACAACATGCCTCTAAAGTGCTTAATTTTAGAAAAAACTGTGTTTACCTTGTGTTTTCCCATTTTTCCTGTTAACTTAAAAACATCTTAACATTCTCAACCAACTGTGTAAAAGCAATATCAACACCTTGTAACATCTAAACAGTCTGTCTTTCCCTCTAATGCCTCACTCCCCCACTTTCTTCTGTTCAGTGAGAGAAGTGAGCTTCAGCTTTTATTTAAAATGATCTTTCATTTAAATAATGTTCACAGTGGAGAAAGCTGCCTTTATTTTTGGTACCCTTAATTCTTATATGAGCTGGTATGTTTTCTTAAAAGACTTGTGCTTCGTCTCAAAGGGGTGCTACAAAATGCTGCTTTTAATAATCGCCACGGTATCAGAACCTATGAGACATACTGGTTTTAAACTGCCTGTGGGAAAATCCAACATGTTGGAGACCATTCATGCTTAAAAGCTGTTTTCATTGTCCACTTTTCTCTTTTTAAAGCATGACATGTTAAATACCTATCTCTGACTCGCATTTCCTCCGACAGATGTCTATGTGTGTATTTTTCATCACTGTTGTCCCACTTGTCTGAACGCACTGATTAGATTGGCTACGTTGCGTCATGTGAGATAATTTAAAGCACATGCAATTGGTCAGTCGGTTTCTGTGGGCCTCAAAACCAGTACTGTAAAGGCTGGAAAAGTGGCACCAGTTAATATAGACACGCTCCATTAAAATGTAATAATTTTCAATAATTTACTGGTTATAGGTCCGGGTCCAGATAGGATGATGTATGGGTCCTCTGACTTAGGACATACATTTTTGCTGGCAGTTCCTATATAAAATAACAACCTCAGCCTGTGAGTAGCAAAATCAAGCACTTTCAGTGACTGATTCACAAACTTTTAGTGAGTATGAATCATTTGTGCAAGAAAATATGTATATTTAGGGCAACGGTTAAAAAAAAATAATAATCAAAAATAAACTGAATTCTACTTTACACTCAACTATCAAAGTATCAAAAATAGTATGGAATATAGATATTTTTCAAGGTATAGTATATAACATATATAGCAATTCCAGTGTCGTACAGTACAACACCACATTATGTTACAGAAACTACCAGATCACAAGCTAGTCCAGATGAGATCAAATTACTTGGACTTGAATCTTTTATCCCATTATGTTTTCTTTCTCCACAATTTTCCTTTTCACCTGAAAATAGGGCTGAAAAAACTGTCCATCTCTCACTTCACCAACATTATTGTGCTTTAAATTATGTGGTAAACATGAGTTTTTAAGTTCTTTAGTTCAGTGATTTTTACAGTATGAATACCGTCTGTTTAAAGAGAAAGCTATTCATTGCTTTGTGAGAGCATCATGATGTCATAGCATGATGCTACAGGAGACAACAGCAGACTGAGCTTTTCATTTACTGCTGCACGACTGGACACAGATGTTGTTAATTACTGTAAACCATTTAAACACCAGTCATTTTGGTTTTGCAAAATTACATACACTCATGAGAACCTCATATTAATGTGCTTAGATTACAGTGTGTTATGTTTGGTTCGCTCATACAAGGATGCTCAACCAAGGGACCACAAAATGCCTGCTCTTCCTGAATTCCAATGAGTCCACTAGATTTAAGTATAAAGTCAAAACTGTTTCCATCACTAAACAGCTTGGTCCCCCATCTTTTCATATGCACTTAATCCTGTTAATCCTGTTCTGTACAGGATATGTTCTAAGTGCTTGCAGGATCTGCCCTATAAAGTCAGCTGTTGGAGCGCTCCTGCTTCGTGTGTGTGTGTGTGTGTGTGTGTGTGTGTGTGTGTGTATACGCGCGTGCCCATGCATGCCTGCTAGTGTGTGAATGTCCTAGCCAGTGTCATTGTGCAAGATAAGATTGCCTTCCTATCCATGAACAGGCAGATAACATTAATGCAAGCTCTAGTCATAGCTGAATCCTTTCATATGTACCATTAATAAATTAGTGCATTAGAATTTCTTGTAACCATCACATAGTCACTGTAGCTTTTGTTTTGCTCTCAAGTTAAGTTAGTGTTGAAAACTCAACTCTGCTGTGAGGAGTGCTGGAAGATGCCACACCATTGCGTGAACAGGGACTTTTAATTTATGTCTTTCAACAATTCCACTGGACCTGGTCTATTTTAAACTTTCTGCTTTTCTGTTTTTAGAGCACAGCATGTGAAATTACTTTTCTGTAACTCACTATCAGAGTTTGACTATCGGCATTATATTATGTATTATGTATATTATCTATCTATGTGTCTGTCTGTCTGTCTTAAATACAAAGCAGATCGGATAACAGTTTTGCGAGATATGCAAACCACTAGGGCTGGGTATTGTTAAGAACCTCACAATTCGATTCGATTTCGATTCTTTAGGTCGCAATTCGATTCAATATCGATTCGATTCAATATTGACTTAAATGCTTCGATATCGATTCAGTAATAAGTAGTAATAAACAAATAATTAATTAGAGTACCTGTTGATAATTTTTTAATTAAAAAAAGTCATCTTTAACTATAAATCTTTCCTCTAGGAAGTTCTAGTTCGAATTGAAATGTAAACAAAGGTACTCGATGTGTTTAGGTATAAAATAGTGCAACCATAGTTAAGCTGAGAAAGCGCCATTGTTTCTGGGACTGCATGGTACATTTTTGTCTGACATAAACAGACATGACCGCCGTCCCTCCGCCCTCCGGCTAGACGCGAGGGGGTAAAACGTTGACACTGCAAGACCCTGCCAAGCATTCTTGCTCTGTATTTCACAACCCTGTCTCAAACAGTGCAGGTCATGTTGATGCTGGTTCTGTTTCCATTTCCCTTACTTATTCATGAATTCCTGTTAGGATCACTGGAAGGCAGTGTGCAGTAGTCTTTTATCTGCCAGGGTTTTATCATGACCAATAATATTGATATTTACAAAAAAAGAATGACCCTAGTGTTGGCTTGATTTCTGACGAATATTCCCCACTTATTGAGTCTTCCCCCAAGAATATTCATTTTGCTACCAACCAAGATTGACAGGCTGAGGGGGTGGCCAGACGATAAAACACAGAAATAATTTTAGCTATTCCGCAGTTTCATTTTGGAAGTTTATTTGACAGAATAAATGCCTATCTTACACCTTTTAATCGACAGGCCCCCTAAATTTACTTTTGGTTGTATTAAGAAATCTTTTATTAGTAATTGTGGTAAGATATGGCAGTGTTCTTAATCTTGGTGATTTTATCATCCATATTTGTTGCATGTCTTCCTCATCTCTAAATTACAATTTAATTAGACTTTTAATTTGACCCAACTGAGAAGCAGCCCAGCATTGACAACGGGCATAAATTTGACCAAGTGCTGTCCCATTTTATGAATAACTTTTATGGCCTGACTTTTCAAGCTCTATCAGTGTGTGTGTGTGTGTGTGTGTGTGTGTGTGTGTGTGTGTGTGTGCGCGCATGTTTGTGCACGGTTCATTTCATTGGGGAGTGGTGCTGATGGCTCTTTCCTGTTGTGCTGGGTGTCCCTTCTTCTTGTGCTGATATTGACGTAGACAGACACAAGCACACAAGCACACACACACACACACACACACAGTGGACTGAGATAAATAGGAAATAGCTTGTGGACATACTGTACTTCCCGTCTGGTCTGTTGGAAGATGAGTTCCTGTTTCCCATCAGGTCTTGGAAAGGAGATGTGCACTCATCCCCATATATCAACATGACAACAAAAAGTATTTAAAAAGGAAGTGAAGAGTAAGCGAAAAATAAATTAAATTGCATTGATGTCTAATCTGAAGCACAAAATGAATTCTCCACACAGACACCGCTTGTCTGCAGCATTCACAACCAACAACGTTTTTGTCTAAAATGATTCTCTTATCACTTAGCAGAAATAAAACTACTTTCACGCAGCTTACGGATTCAGCAGCAACTGAAAAGACAATGAATAGTGAACATTTCATGGGACATACACTACTCACAATAAGTTAGGGATATTGTTATTAGCCATTCTTAAACAGGCTCTCCGCATTATCTCCGGAGCGGTGGTTCGCCAATTCTCCGCCGATGGTGATTCACACAGAGCGAAGCATCTCCGCCTTCACCTGTGTAATTCACACAGAAAGCCGGCGCTGCGGCTCCTAAAGAGGCGTGACGGTACACGTCATGTTGATGACGTTGGTGTTTCCCAGGTGTTCCCCTGTTAATCCAAACCCGCAGACAGTTTATAATCATATAGATACTGTTATAATGTGTAGTGATTGAGATCCTGACCCACCAAACATCCTGGAAAGTGACGGAGTTACGTTTTTCGCGCTAAATTACATAATTATACATAATTACCATCAGTAAACAGGACGCTGTCTGACTCTGTCACTCGCGGGGACGGAGGCTGTTTTCTGGGGGAAAGTTCCCTGAAGTCTCGGTCCGGAAGGCTGACGGTCGCGGTGAATTATTTTCATCACAAATACTCAGTGAGTTAAAGTTTTTTGCCGGTGACAGGCGCTGTTTTTCAGGCAGAAATGTGAGGAAGAGTCGGGAGGACAGGCGGAGGACAGGCGCTTCTCTACGTACAGCTGTGGTATTTGTTTTCCTCATATAAGTTGCTAAAGACAGTTACAGTTACTACGTTACTTCTGTTCGGTCCTGTAACGTTGCTTTGTGGGACATTTCTGTGTATTAATTTGAGTGAAGGACCTGTGCACTTATCAGACTGCACGACCGACACGCCCTCGCTCCGCGCATCCGGATTATCCGTTCACACTGGGAGGGCTCACCAATAATGCGGCCCTGATACTACCTCCAGAGGCGGATCAGCGCTGGAGCGAAATTTCCCCCCTCTCCACATCTGAAACTTCCACACAGAGGCGGATGCAGAGAATTGGCGCAGGATCCCCGCATGCAAACGGCAGTGTGAAAGAGGTTATTTACATGAGTGCTTTTCCTATTTGGTCTGAATTTGAATGAAATAAGTAAAAGTTCCCTTTGATATTACTAATAATGAATGAGAAGAAACACCATTTTCATTAGTTTAATATTTATTACCCCAAAAATTTAGACAATAACAAGGATAGCCCCAAATAACAAAAATTGACAATGTCAGTAGCGGGTGTTTCCACCATTTGCCGCAATGACAGCTTGACAGCGACGTCTCATGCTCCTCACTAGCCTCATGATGTTGTTCTGAGGCAATGCGTTCCACTCCTCCACAAGTGCTACACGCAGTTCTGCCAGGTCACGTGGGGGTGGGGTACGATCATCCAGTCTCTGCTTCAGCTGGTCCCAGACGTGCTCTATGGGGTTCAGGTGAGGGGACATTGCTGGCCATACCATATGAGGCACTCCGACTTCCTGAAGTCGAGCTGTGACAATTCTGGCACAGTGTGGTGGAGCATTATCATCCATGAACAGAAAGTTGGGGGTGTGCTGGCGGAATTGGGGGATGATGACGGGTTCTATGATGTCTCTGAGGTAAGAACGTGCAGCGACTGAGCCATCTACAATAACCAAATCTGTTTTGCGCTGACTGGTGATGCCTGCCCAGACTGTTGCACCTCCTCCACCAAAGGGAACCCTGGGGACCATGTTGACCTCGGCATATCGCTCACCTCGCCTTCTCCAGCAACGCTGACGACCATCATTTCTGTGCAAGGTGACCCGACACTCATCAGTGAGCAGGACGGTAGATCACTGCTGCATTGTCCAGGTCACATGGTCTTGTGCCCACTGCAAACGTTCACGGCGGTGTCTTGGTGTCAGTGGAGTCACCTGCAACAGTCGTCTGGCATTCAAGCCAAAGCGGTGGAGTCGGTTTCGAATGGTTTGTTTGGAAACCCTAGTACCCCTCACATCTCGTAACTGGGCCTGCAGCTGTGTGGCAGTTGCATAACGATGTCTGAGTGCATAGGTCCTGAGGTACTGGTCATCGTTGCGGTCTGTCACTCGTGGGGCTCCACTCCTGGGTCTGTCACGAACTCTGCCAGTAGTTCTGTGTCTTGATGCAAGTCTGCTGATGACACTTTGAGACACACCAAGTTCACGAGCAACATCTGACTGCCTGCCACAGACCCGAAGGCGCGCTATGGCCAGGTGGCACTGCTCGTCCGTTAAGTGACATCGTGTGTTCATGGCTGTTTGAATGATGAACTTGGAATGACTTACTGACAATACCAGCTTTTTATACCCACAGAATGTTGAAATTGATGCCACATTGAAAAGGGTTGTCTTTTAGTTTTTTGGTATTGGCCCCAATATGTAAGGCACACTGTACACAGTGAGACCATTACGTGGAAAACACAAAATGAGGTGTGTCTATCACCCCAATACAATCGCCTCCCTATCCCAAAACTCTCTGAAGTGAAACAAACACTGTATGTATGAAATCCACTGAGTCTCTCACAATATCCCTAACTTATTGTGAGTAGTGTATTTTAATGTAAAACAACATTTTATAACAGTAAGCATTACAAGCTTGATTATTGTTACATCCAGTGTGGTCAGCTGTCAGGCTTAAAATGAATTGTCCAACGTGTGCTTTGATATGTTTGGACCCATAGATAAAGTCGTTCATTGTGGATTTCAAAATGGACTCTGAACTAAACTCGGTTTCCCAGAATTCCCCAGCTTTTACATCTTGGTGCAAAATTCAGCTTTGAGCTACATTGTTCGGGGTGACAGACCCTCTCAGACTAGACAGTCAAAACTCCAGCCCTTTGCACATGTTCTCTCTCTACTCCTTCAACTTCTTATCTTTAAGGGCTCCTCTCCATCTCTCCCCCACAGAGCTGCCTGCCCTCAACATCTCTTCTTCTGGGCCTAACAGCTGCGGAGAGCTGCACATGCATCTGAGACGCAAAGCTTGCCCACTAACTTCACGATCTGAGGAACACCAAGCAAGTTAGCACCAAACTGCTATCCTCGTGAAGGAAAGGAGCGAAGTGTCTCCTCCTCTGGTGACTTCCATCAGTCCTTGCACAGCAAGAACAGCATTGTTCAACATTGGAACCCCAACCTTCTCCTGCAACCACCAGCACCTTTTCTTCAAAGACTGGTAACGTTGAACTGGGCCTTGATAGCATAGCATAGCATAGCATAGCACACTGAACCAGTGCAGCTCAAAGGATCTCGCAGTGTTCAATAAAAACGCAAAGGACTGTGTAAAGAAATGGGAAACTGTCATATAACCAACCAGCTTCAAAGACACGAAAAGAAGAAGATAGCACAGCTAGGCACAGGACATTAAGCTCTGGTTGATGTAATACATATGTGTTCAACATGTGTGTTTGTCCACTGTTTTGGTGTTATTTTGATCTCAGGTCAAGTTATTGGTAGTTTGCTTTCCTAGATGGCTAATTTGACATTAGTAGAATGCTGCTTCACACAGAATCAGGGTCTCTGCAGCTAACCATCTCTTCTTATCTAGCTTCACACACACCCACCCACACCTTGAGCCTGGAGCATATCACACCCACATGTGATATCAGTGACCACCATTGTTTCTTTGTTCTGCCAGACACGCACGCACGCACGCACGCACACGCACACACCTGTATATAATATAATATAACCTCTAATGTAAATCAGTAAATCAGATCTTATTATTTATTAATTATTATAAATAATAAGATCGAGGTCCTGCCAGTATTTCAGATCAGGTTAAGATTTAACCCAAAAAAGTGAGTTTTGGGTTAAATTTGGCTATCAATAATAATAAGTAATTATTTCTGATATTCATTATTATTATTACTGTCCCTCATGTGAAGCAGTGCACAACAGATATTGGAGAGTTTCTAAAACCTTTCCTATACAGTGTTTTCTCTACATTCATTTAGGAGTGGCGACCCGCCACTCCTAAATCCTAGCCGCCGCTCCTTCAAATTTCTTTTTTTTTTTTAATTGTCACAAATACACCACCGCCGCATCATATCTCCACCTTCACAGCAGAGTCCTGCACTGGGTCGGGTGTCGCGAGTGCTGAGGTAAACTACTTAACTATCTTGCTCAGTATCTACTCTTTGTAGTAGATTCCCCCCGCCCTCCCCCAAGAACTTACTGGTGCCATCGACGTTAAATACTCGCGAGAGCACGGCCTTGAAAGTGACATCACATCAAGCACCCAGGCACCAGGTCGGAGAGTCAGAGGAGTGTCATCTTGAAAATAGGGCAACGACTCACCGGAGAAAAGGTGGACTTATTAACTTAAGAAAACTTATAATAGATTTTATAAGTTCAATAGACATTCGCAAAATATTGATGGCCAGCTAAGGTTACGTAACATATCGGTAGCTTAATTAATTGGGCCCGGTGCCAACTCAACTCAGTGTCGCTAACGTGAGTAAACTAACTGATAGCATTAAGCGAATATATACACGCCATGATGTAACTGCTGACTGCATTTTCAGATGAGCTTGTTCAAATATTTCTCAAAACCAAGAAAAATTCATTGTTCTGAGCCTGGGTGCAATCTTTGCCACTGATTCTACAGCCCCATCAAGAAATTATTATTCATTGTTTTATTCATTTTTTTATTTTATTGTTGTATTTTTGTTAGTATGTTTTATTTTTACATTCAGCCTTTAAAAAGCCATTTTCCATGCCAGCCATTCAGTAAAAAGGGGGATTATGCTGGGCATAAAAGTCAAATCTGCAGTCAAGTGTCATTTGTTGACGCTGCCACGGCTCCCCGGAGAGCCTGCCCCCACTGCTGAAAAAAATCCTAGAGGAAACACTGCTATAATATCTTGCAACACTTCCAAATGGCAATATAAACAATGGTAATGTTAGCTAGGAAGTGGCTGAATGCCAAAGTTAGCACTAACAGTAGCTACAGGGTATCAAATATGAGGCTTTACCTTAAAATGGGGCCCTGATGTCTATAATCTATTGTCTTAACAGTTGCTGAATCAGCTCTCTAAATGTATCCATATAACTGAGATAGGGAAGCATTCTAATCTTAATTTGTAAATGTTGGTGTAGAGGTTGAATGTCAATGTGTGTAATGTGTGTGTGTACCTGGGGCCAGGAAGAGGTGATTGGCTGGTTGACAAGCTCTTCTCTTCGTCTTCATCATCCTCCTGTTTGGTGTTCTGGCTCTTAAGATAAGTCTTAGCTTCTCTGGAGTCTGCTGATACCACTTTATTAACCCTGATATTGAGACAGACAGACAGACATTTATTTGTTTATCTTTCTCTATAAAGGCCAATCAGATACAAAACACACAAAAAAGCACTGCTAGAATGCCACAGCATACTGTTGCTTAGCATTCTACTGCTTAGCGAATGAGAAACTAAGCTGAGTGCTGGAGCACAGCTTCTCATGCTGTTACACTCCACAAGACTCTGCACTCCGGCTGCTAACACCTAACTAGCGCTCCTCCTCCTGTCAGTTGTGATTAAGATATTGATGGACCAGGCCTGGATGGAATCCCCCCTGAGCTGTTTTTAAAATTCTGGGATGACTTGGGCTCCTTTATCTTAGAAATGTTTCAACAAGCCATCAAATTAGGATGCTTCAATAGAGACATAAATACAGCTATCATCACTCTGTTACACAAAAGAGGCAAGGATAGCACCTTATGTTCCAGTTTTCGCCCTCTATCACTGCTTAATGCAGACGTCAAGCTTTATGCAAAGGTCCTGGCCCGAAGACTCGAGACAGTCCTGCCAACTTTGGTCCATCCCGACCAAACAGGTTTTATAAAACAAAGATATGCATCTGATAATATGAGACGTCTTTTACACATTGTTGATGCCGGTGCTAACATATCCTCACCTTGTGCTGTGCTGTCTGTAGACGCTGAAAAAGCCTTCGACAGGCTCGAATGAGAATATCTGTGGCATACTCTGGAAACTATGGGTTTTGGTGATAATTTCGTTGAAATGCTGAAAACACTGTACTGTAACCCATCTGCTATGGTCATTACATCTAAACAATGCTCTAGACCCTTTACTATTGAAAGAGGAGCTCGCAAAGGATGTCCAGTCTCTGCGCTGCTGTTCACATTATCTCTGGAACCCTCGGCACAAAAAATTAGAAACTCAGATGAGGTAAAGCCAATAGCAGTGAGTAGAACTTATCATATGACCTCTCTGTATGCGGACGATTTATTTTTATTTCTCAAGGACGTGCCTTTTCCCCTCCTGGCCACATTGAAGATTCTCCATAATTTCAGTCTAATATCTGGACATAAGATAAATCTGAACAAGTCCTCTCTGCTCCCTCTGAATACCGCCACGAGCAATCTGCAGTTAGATGTGGGGATTACAGTAGTAACACATTTTAAGTATCTTGGAATCGACATATATCCTTCTCTTGGAAAAATAGTCTCTAAAAATTTTAAGTGTCTAAAGAAATCAATATTTGATTAATTAAATAGTTGGTCTGCATTATCAATTCCCCTCTCTACACATATATCAGTGGTTAAGCCCTATATACTTCCCAAGGTTAATTTCTATGCAAATATTCTACATTTACCCCCACCAGCTGGATTTTGGGAGAAGGTACAGGGGCTGGCATTTAAATTCATATGGCAAAATCAGCACCCAAGAATTAGTAGGTCTACGCTTCAGAAGAGTAGGTCCTCAGGAGGGCTCTCAGTACCTCATTTTGAAATGTATTTTCTATCCTTTGTGCTGAGATCTGTATCAAGGTAGTTTGGCAAAAATGCAGACATACCTTGGGTGAACATAGAGAATCACATTGTATCCCCATATACGCTTGAAGATGTTCTATTCTCGGGCTTCTCCCCAAAATTCTGTCAGAACAAATTTGGATCAATTATTTCAAACTCAATTCTAGTTTGGAATAACCTAGCCAATTCAGTTAAATGGGCTATAAAGTGGCACTAAGATACCCCGATTTTTAGATATAATTTATTACTTATAGGTGGTAAACCAATCATTTTCTCCTCCTGGCAAAATCAGGGAGTTCATAGTTTGTCGGATATGTATAAAGACAAATCTATAATTTGCCTGGCACCTCTTTCTTTTACCATCTACAGTTGCGCACTTCAATGTGTACATACGGTGTCCCATGGAATCAAACCCTATCAATTCATCCCCTAATGCATCTCCTGAACACTTCAAAAGTTAAAAAAGGTTTTGTGTCTCAAATATATAATGACAAGGAAGACTATCTGGACCCACAGGCAATGTTCTTGTCTGGAATATAGATACTAAAGATTTTGGGCTCAGTATCAACTGGAGAGTGTGGAGTAATATTCCACTAACATCACGTAACTATAATCATCAGTTAATTCACTATAAGCTAATACAAAGATACTATTTATCCCCAAGACGATGCTGCCAGATCCGTATCACTCAGAGCCCACTATGTCAGTTATGTCCTCACACAGTGTTGGGCACATACATGCACATGATGTGGGAATGCCCTGGGGTCTATTCCTTTTGGCTCAGCATTTCGAACATTCTCTCTTGTTTAATTCAGACAAAAATACCTTGTCTACCACATATATTGCTTTTAAATGATGATACTTTTCTGAATTTAACATTTCACAAGAAGAGAGTACTGTTCGCAGGTCCAACTGCAGCAAAGAAAATGTTGATAAAAAGATGGAAACCACCTCATGTTCTAAATGTGTATCTGTGGAATCTGTCATTTTATGAAGTCCTGTCATTAGAAATCTCCAGTGCTCGAGACAGAAGCGATACAGAATCTGGAATCAGCATCTGAGAGAGTCAAAGCGTTGTTCTGAGGCTATACTCTATACTTTATGAAGAGGAAAGGGAGGAGAGAGGAGGAAAGAAGAGGGGGAAGGAGGGGAAGAGAGAAGGGGGAGGGGGGAGGGAGGGGAGAGAAGGCGGGGAAGGGGGAAAAAGAAAAGAAAATATATAAACAAACAAAAAAACCTCATGAATGTGTCTATGTACTGCTGATGTTGTGTGTTTTATTTTGTTTTGTTTATTTATCATTTCTTGTAACCGCCCATAACCAGAGATAAAGGTGTGGGTTATGGGTCTGGATGAATGGAGATGTAATGAAATAAAATGAAATAAAAAATTGATCACAAAAAAAGATATTGATGGACCAGTACCGCAGAACACTTGAGAATCTTTAAATGTTGAGTAACCATCCCATAAAAAAACAGGATGCAGTTTAGCCTCTCAAACAGACAGTAAGAGACACACATCTGTCCGTGTCTCAGTGTGGGTTTAGACAGGGAGGCTATATAAGGAACAACCGCTGCATCCCCTGGGAACATCAGTGCTGCAGACTACAAAACCACTGGCATCAATCAAGGCACACTGAAAGGCTTTCCCAGTTATGTATGCTAATTATATGCAGCCATAATTACACAAAGCACACAGCTCTGTAGATGATGAGAAGGAGTATTTTGAAAGGACAAGTCTCATCTCGCACAGTTGAAAGATACCTCAGTTCCAAGGACAATTAACAAATAAAGAGACAAGTGCAACTGCAGGTGCAGGTGAGGGACGTCTGGACACCATTTGAAATATTAGATTATAAAAGCTCAGACAAAGTACACATGAGGCTGCATTTACTTGTGGGATAGGTTACAACTATCATCCACGTACTAATCTGGCTTCTGTAGTTAGAGAGCACACAGCTTAAGGCATAGTCAATCACATAAACCCAGGATCACATTTGTATTCTGACTACTGCCCACAGAGATGTAACATTTAGGATTGAACATCAGTAGGTCCACATAACTAGAATCTTTTCTGGCTGCTGGGGTGTGGCTGTCTGTGTGAAATACAGCATGTCCATCTCACACAGTAATGATTATACTGTTCAAAGGGAACCACTCGGCTGTTTGTGTAGGTCTGATTAAGGAAATGTCATGAGCTGTGATAATTACTCTAGATATGACGCCAAACTGAGTCTGTCCCAGGGCCTCGCTAAACTACTCACATTGTGAGTTAAAGTTATCACACTATTTTAGAGCTCATCCAGACTGCATTTGAGTGTGTGTAGCACCACCTATTGGTCAATCTGGTTTCACAACTTACTTGAGAACATTAAAATCAACATCATTTACACACTTTGTTTGCAAATTCTTGTACAAATTTTCTTCTTAATTTGAGAATGATTTGGAGGCATACCTAACCTCTTCTCCAGCGAAGTCAAACACTTTAGTGATGGTAACTTTAGCAGGTTCTGAAGCTTCCGTTTCTGTACTCAAAGGAGCAACCTTCAAAACTGAGGAATCACCCTGAGGAAAAAAAATAAAATAAAAAATCAGTTTAAGGGAGAGACAGAAATGACACATACAGAAAATAATGTAGGTTTGATAATTAATGCTCTGTTGATCCTGGCTATATTGCTAATCCATTTGATCTGTATGCTGTATCCAAATCAAGGCAGGGGTCAGATTAACTTTGTATCTGAACCATTTTTTATGTTTGGGTTTTACTCTCTACATACGGTATCCTCCTGTGTCTTAACAGAGGCCTTCAATATCCAACAGGATATGTCTCAATTATCTGGCGTCACTAACTCTAACAATCACAATCATGCTATGCGTTCACTCGACGGTGGTTATCAACTCAATATTTCAACTCAGGTTTTCCACATCTATCCAAGAGAGCGTTAACATAAAAGGGGCAATGCTTGCAGAATCTGACAAATCACAAACATGGACAGCTTACATGGCAGCAGTGATACGAAGTATTAAACAACTCATCCAGGCTAAAAGCAACACAGCTACATATTGCACAGCTTGCAAAAGAAAATCACTGACTAAATGTGCAAGTTAACAGACTTCCAATATCACTGCTCCATCATTAGGTCACAAGTAGATCTGACAAATTATATTTGCGTCTTGCAACTCGTGTTGTTTATATAAATTGACTGTATTTACATAGCACTGTTCTAGTTTAGGGAACACTCAAAGCACTTTACAACACATGCCAGCTTTCAGTTCACTATCTTATCCAAGGACATTTCTAGATGAAGACGGCAGAGGACGGAATCTAACCACCAACCCTCCGATCGGTGGACAACTGCTCTATCTAAGAGGTATTCTTATGGCATGATAGGCAGTTTCAGCCTTATTCTTTCAGCTGCAACCTCTGTGGTGTCAAAGACTTGGAAGAAAATCAAAAATAAATATAAAACATTATTCAAAGTGGTACTTTTAATATCTTGTAAATAAACAAGTACAAGCTTTAGTTCTTCAGTCACTCTCTGCTGTGAATGATATAAACTAACAAAGCAAGTTATAGTGGTGAAAACCCCAAATCCCACTTCATAGTACAGGTCTCAGGACTATGGCCTGAAAGCAATAAAGTTTGGATAGAAGTTGGTACCTTCGAAGTGTTTACATTTGAAGCATATTACTGTCTTAGTCATATATTTGGCTAAAGAACATATCTACCTTCTGTGTGGGACTTGGGACTTTGGACTGTGAGGACGGTGTGCATTCTTTGGGTCGGGATCCGACGTCGGACAGGAAACTTGCCCAGAGGTCATCTGATTTTTTCTTCTGTCTCGCATCATCCTCCAGCCCTACCTCAGTGGGGTTTTCCACCTCTTCCTCCGGCAGCTTTGCCTCCTCTGCTACACCTCCATCCTTCTCTTCCTTTTCTACTTTCAGTACTCCTTTCTTTCTTTTCCTGTAGGTATTTTCAAGAACACCAGTGAAAATACTTCATCATAATCATTAGCAACATTATCTGTAATTAATAGAAGCCTTCGATTTCCCCTTGGTTTTTTTGATTGATAATACAAACAAAGTGCACTAAATGTGAAAGTTGATAATAAAGATCAACATTAAATAGTCAAGATAAATAGTAGAAATGTTGACCCCATGAGCCTAGAACTTAATTCCTCTGGTTGGGCCCTTCCGGTCGTTCAAAAGTCAAGCCTCAATACAAAAGGTTACCGGTTACTTTTGCCATCAGGGTCCCCCAACTTTTGAAGGACCTGCCTAATGAAATAAGGCTTGTATAATCAGCAACTACTTTTAAACCACTTAAAACTCAGTTTTATAGTGAAGTCACCCCTTTATAAGGGGATTTTTCAGTTTTTCTATAATTTTATTCTTCCATTGCTCTTAGTCTTCTCATCCATTTTTAATGTATTTGTAACCCTTTATTCTCTTTGCTGCTCCTAAACTTTTTCTCTGTTCTTAATAACTCTGATGTGATGATGGCACTTATTGTCCTTGGTCGATTTGATTATTATTTGTCTTTATTGGCATTTCTTTCGTTTCTCCCCGGTTTATTGCTTTTACTGCTTTTATCTTTGACTTCTATTTACTTTTGGTGTTTTTACATTTCTGTTCTGCCTTCTTGTTCGAACTCACCTTAGATAAGGCTTCCTTGTTTGACTGTTGAGTGATGTTCTGCAATATTATTTTTGAAAGTTTCCTGCTATTGCTTGTTTGTCAAAGCACCTTGTAAACGTTTTTCCAAGGTGCTTGAAATTATTATTATTATTATTATTATTATTATTATATGTCCAAGCAGTACTTGAAAATATTAGAATTTAGAAATCTTCAGAAATCATCTGAAAATCCATGTAACTAAGTAAGTTTTTATTTATATAGGACTTTTTTTTTAAACAAAGTTTGCAAAGTGATGTACAGGGTACAGTAAACATAAAACATAATTAAAAATATAATTAAAACAAACATAAAAATAAACTAAATAAAATAAATAAGAAAAAATAAACATACATGTACAGATATGTGCAACAAGTAATTACAGTTCTATTGTAGAGAATGCAAGATGATAGAGATGGGTTTTGAGCAGTTTTTTGAAGACATTTAGTGATGTGACATTGAAACTCCAAGGTTAAGTAACTGGTCAAAATTCTGAGTTAGAATAATTTCCAGTGCCAAAAAGAAGAAAAAACTACATATACACATGACTTTATAGTGGTTACAATCATTAAGATACTAAACTCCTCAGTCCTGTGAAGGCAGAACACTAATGAACATTTTGCTTCATTTTCTCTGTCCTGGAAAACTGATCCCCATGACCACAATGGCACGATATTTTTCAAGCCCTCTCACCTCATTAGAATGTCTGTTTTCTTCTTCTTCTTGCTGACAAAATCAGGATGTGGAACATCATCATCTCTGTGTAGAGGGTCTTCCTTTTCACACTCATTGATGTCATCCTCACTGAGATTATCATCTTCGGAGAACAGGACAGGAAGTACAGGGAATGGAAGATAGGAACGGGCAATAGATTAATATTGGCGTTTACCAAATTTCAGCAAAACATAATGTTATCGATCTACAAATTTCTATTGTCCAAATCAATGTTTCGAATTACCTGTAATTTTTAGTTGAGAAAAACAGTTATTCAAGTTTCTGTTTCACACATAAACTGTTTAATTTCATGTAATGAGGTGTGGAACACAGTTCATTCACTTTCAGCATCAATTTGATTATTTAAGATTTCGTGGACATTTATCATATCGCTATATACTACACAAAGACCAAAAAAAGTCACCACCTGGATTTAACTAAGCAAATAGGTCAGAGCCTTCCACTAGATAACTACTGTGCAGTGATTAATATGTTTCAGCTGGCAACAAGCTATTTAACCCTATCTGCTACAGTGAGTAGCTTCTCATTTCTTAAACAACCATGTGGGAAGACATATCCTGTGGTCGTGGTAAAGATGATACTCTGATTGCTTAAACTACTAAAACTGGGTTAAGAACTGACCAATGCATTATTTAAAAAAAAACAAAAGGATAGTGGTAAACATCATCTTTGAGTAGAAATGTGGTCGGAAAAAACTCTTGAATGACTGTGTTCAGAGATCACTTCAACATTTGGTGAAATCAAATTATAAAAAATCAACAGCAGAACTCAAAGCTATGTTTATTAGTGAAAGTAAGAGCCTTTCCACACACACAATACGAAGAGAACTCATTGGAATGGGACTAAACATCTGCGTAGCCTTAAGAATACCACTGATCAGAGAGGCTTCAACTTGCTAAAGAGCATAAAGATTGGACTCTGGAGCGATGGAAAAGGGTCATGCGGTCTGATGAGTCCAGGTTTACCCTGTTACAGAGTGATGGGTGCATCCGGGTAAGATGAGAGGTGGATGAAGTGCTGCAAGCACCATGCCAAATGCCCACCCTACAAGCCTGTGGGGCAGTGTTTTGATCTGGGGTCCCCTCAGTTCATCAGGTTCAGGTTCAGCCACATTATGTGCCCAAAAATTGAGGTCAGCTGACTACCTGAATATACTGAATGACCTGGTTTTTCCATCAGTGGATTTTTTTCTTCCCTGTTGGCACGGGCACATTCCAAGATGACAATGCCAGGACTGATAGGATTCAAATTGTGAAAGAGTGGATCAGTGAGCATGTGACTTCATTCTCCCACTTGGATTGGTCACCACAGTGTCCAGACCTTAACCCCATTGAGAATCTTTGGGATGTGCTGGAGAAGACTTTCGACCGACTCTCCCATCATCAATACGAGAAAATAAAAAGGCATCTCTGAATGAAAATAAATGTTGTGACATTGCATAAGCTTGTCAAAACAGTGTGTGATGCAGTGTATATCAATAGTGGGAAATATATAGGTGTTATTATTAGAGTAATAATTTAATATGCTGGCGCTAGAAACACAGATTTTAGTTTGGCGTATCAGGGATATGGACTTCCTCTTACCTACATTTTGCAATCTGTCTGACAATATAAAGATTCCATGCCACAATTGTCCAGGCCAGAACATTGCTATTCATGATATTATCCCAGTAATCTGCTAAATAAACTTAAGTGCAAATTGGAGCCGCTGGTTTGTGGGGCAGACACGTTCCTTCAGCACGAAGTAACAAAAACAATTTCCCCCCAGGGATCAATAAAGTATTCTGATTCTGATGTTCTGAAGGTGGGCACCTCACCTCACCTCACCTCATCTTATCTCATCTCATCTCCTTGTTCTTTAGTTTGGAATCCATAGAAGTTTTCTTGAGTCTCTTATGTGAGGGCATTAATGATTAAAACATTCACCATGTTCAGCTTATCCTGAGTTTCAACATTTTTTTATGGATATCCATGATTAAATCTTGTATTATATTGTCTCATCCCTAAATCTGTAATTATGATGGGTTGGAGATGAAGTAAATTAAACAGCCACTCAGTGTATGCTTTTGCTCACACCACACACACTTTACCTTTATTAATGCAATATATACGTACAGTTACCACATTACTGCACAACCTTCTACATTACAGTTTATTCATGTCAACATTACAGTACAGTATCCCACAATATCATATTTTATATTATGATATTTCATTTTATATACATAATATTGTATTTATATATCTTAATAGGCCTACTTTATATTTCTGCAGTGTTAAATGTCTCATTTCCCATTTTCTAGCATGATGGTCATTTTGTACATAATGTATGTCATTGTTGGAGGAAGCCCCGGATAGTTTGTAAAATAAAGAACCCCAGTTGACTTTAGTTGGTTCACCTGTAAAATCTCATGCAATCCAACACAACTGTTCTAGCAGTTAGTTCTCATTTATGATGTCTCGATTTGTCTGTTTTTTAGTATGGTAATAGTGTCAATTATATATTCTAGCATTGAGTACCAGTCTCCATTATGAACAAACACACATAGCCTTGTGTCTTTATGTATACATGAGTGGACCTATCAACGAGATGTTCACCTGATAATGGGGGGGGGGGGGGGGGGGGGCAGTTTGTGACTAATAATTACCAATGTGTAAGTAACGTTAAGTCAAATATAATCAACGGCCACATAACCATCTTAAGTAACGGTACAGCATAGCAGCGTTGGGGTGGCAGCATGTATTACAACTACTGCTTCTTGATTGATCTTATTCGAGCTGAAATTAGCAGCATGTTTCATTTTGTTGTAGCAGGCGTTAAGTCATGATCATAGGAATGTGTACATTTGCTGAAAAGCTAATCACCAATAAATTCTTGTTTTCTAAACGGAGTTTGGAACACAGTCCCGACGCATGTACGGACGTTGCGTTAAAATGTTACCATGGATAAAATTATGAATCATTTACAGTATAGCTACTTTATGATCTTATGTGACAAATTCGTTAACTAGCACTAACGTTACAATACTTAACGTTAAGTTAGCTAATTAATAGATTACTACCACTAAGACCTTTCATGCGATATTTCCGAACTACCTTGCTACTTAATCTTAAGCTACATGTAACACAGTAGTGTTTACACTGCCCACCTGATGGGACGTAGTCAGCATCTTCATTCGACGAATATCCATCAGAGTCGTAGTCAGAGTAGCTCATCATTTTAGAAGAAAGGCTTCAGAATGATAGTGAAGTAAATGAGGGCTAGAAGGCGCCAACACGCTTCCTACTATTAGTAAGCCTTTTTACTGCTTCACAACTTTACAAAC
This sequence comes from Sparus aurata, assembly GCF_900880675.1. Taxonomy (NCBI): domain Eukaryota; kingdom Metazoa; phylum Chordata; class Actinopteri; order Spariformes; family Sparidae; genus Sparus; species Sparus aurata. The sequence continues at coordinate 36,709,368 of NC_044194.1, forward strand.
GTAACCCTGACAGGTTAACAAATGCCACTCTACTAACAAAGAAACAAACTGCTGCAACACTGCTTTCCTTTATATTCTGTAGTGGATAATAATTTCAGTGAGCGAGATGTATGGAACTAGCTTCCATTGCAGCCTTCCTGCAAACCAACAAAACATGTGACGTGTTTGTGGCGACGACGGCAAGCTCAAAGGCTCCAACTACTCGCATGCGCTTTTTATTGTGTGTGCCGAGTCGGCAACGACCAAACAACGTTACCGCCACCTACAGGACTGGAGTTTAGCGTATTTACCAAATGAATACACAAGAAGACCTATTTTGCCGTTTTCTAAGTACTTTTCCTGAACCCAGATGGACAAATTCATGAGGTCAAGGACATGAGACAGGAGAATTAAGCAGGATTTTGAAAAAAGATCACTTTAGGCTGTGGAGGATCAGACGTAGATTAACAACCTGAACCTATTCTTCAATAGGTTTGACCAGACACACACCTCTGCCCCAGCACAGTCATCTCTTTCACATCACTGTCTCACCTGGAGAAGCCTGGAAGCACTGTGAGGATCATGGTCTTTGATTTCTCCAGTGCTTTCAACACCATACAGCCTGCACTTCTGGGGGACAAGCTGGAGCTCACAGAGGTGAACCAATAGGCTACCTCATCCTGGATCCTTGACTACCTCACCAACCTGCCACAGTATGTGAGGACTCGGGACTATGTGTCGGACACAGTTGTCTGCAGTACAGGGGCCCCACAGGAAACAGTCCCCTTTCCTGTTCACCCCGGCGGTTCTGTGGGGGGGGGGCAACAGGGTAACTCTGAGTCTGGACCCCCCTGTGGCCCCCCTGACAGGGAGTCTGCATCAATAATACAATGAAAGATTTCTTGCAATGATTTTGTTTTGAAGGGAAAGGCAGATATAAAATGTCTTAGCATATTACTACCCAATCAAAATTGCTGAAATTGTAAACATTGTAGGCTATTGTCTGAATGAGGGATTTATCTTTTTTTCCGGGCTGTATATGCCCCCTAACAAAAAAGTTGGCCCCAACCTGGCCCCCCTATTAAAACTGGTCTAGAACCGCCACTGGTTCACCCTGTAGTGTACACTGCAGATTTCTACCACCAATCACCCCACAGCCATCTACAAAAGTTGTCTGATCAGGGATGGGGACGACAGAGCCTACAGAGAACTTATTAAGGACACACTGCTTACAATTACACAGTTCACAGTGTAAAATATTATGTATATACAATGTATATGAGTCTATTTCTATTTCTTACATTTTTATTATATTGTTTAATATTGTTTATTTTTTGCTATTTTTTCAATAAGAAAGAAATGTGCCTGTTTGTGGGGCAAATAAAGGAATTCTGATTCTGATTCTGATTCTGATTAAGATTTAATCAGTTTACTAGAACAAATTGTACAATTCTTGTAGAGAAGGCCTGTAATTTGCATTCCATAAAAAAATACAAACATACTCAAAATGGCAAGGCAAATTACATCTCAGCATCCTGGAGGGACTGCCTAACATTAGGTGTCTCCAAATTGACAATTCAAATTTTGATCAGTATTGCTGGTAAAAGCATAATTCTTTGTAAGAAAAAAGAAATCAAAATATTTGCAAAAGAGATCTTTTTACACCCTCGACACAAACTCAAGCCCTTGCACCCACATCGGACAGGGTTACAGTTACGTTTTCATCTTTAAAAAGCGTGTAATAATGTTTTCCAAATCAACTGGGTTATGGGTTCCAGAGACTTGATTTACACCGGACAAGCTTTATGGAGCCATGTTGTGTTCTTTTGTTAAAGAAAAGGCAGAAGTCCCGAAATGGTGTATCCTTATAGGTTGTTTGTCCTGTGCTATTTGTCATCAATTGTTGATGGGATTTAAATCACTGATGGAGTGTAGGCAGGGAGAGTGAAATCATGAATACAATCTACTGCTTTAAAGGACCAACTGAATGAGGATGTACAGTATTTCACTTGCAACAGATGTTTGGTACACAGTTTAGAAATGGTTTATGACCAGCAGAGGCTGCTGTTTGGTCAACTTTGTTCTGACCCTGAGAGCTTGGTGGAGCATCTACATAAGGGATGCAACTAACAGTTATTTTGAAAATATTGTGAAAATTACCATCACAATGACCTATGGAGCCAAAGGGGGATGTCATCAAATGTTTTGTTGTAAACAGTTCATAACCTGATAATATTCAACTTATTCTACATATAAACTATGGCAAACATCATATTTTCACATCTGACTGGCTTAAACAAGAACATCTTAAGATTATTTTTTATGTCTTGAGTGTTTATCAAAAACTGCACATACACATACATACAATTTTTATTTACTAATCCATTAACTACTGCAGCTCTTGACAACGCTATAATGTTGATGGTTTAACGTGTCATTTTATGACAGTACAACGTACTAAGAATGCCACAATGATGAGTTCTCTCTGCTGGTTCCTTGTCTGTCTTTGTTTTGTTGTCTGGTCACAGTGATTCCTCACCAGTCCACTCGGCCGGAAATGATTTCCTTCTTCACTTATTCACTTCACTTTATATATTACATCCCCTGCACTGGAGTCATTGTGATTTTGTGCTATCACTGACAGTGGTACTGTCTTCAAAATAATATTTAAAGGAACCTAAAAAATAAGAAAAAGTCCTTACGCCTCTGACTCTTGCTTTGTGGCCAGACTTTGGTATCTACAGTATCTAACATGTATATATCACAGCAGTCTTGAATTCCAATGATTTTTAAACTCTCATTTTTCTGTGATAGAATGAGAGGAATACATACTACTACTACCACAAAAAAACACTTTTGGTTGACTCTTGACCGTCCTGACCAGTTTTCTCTCAGCAGCAGGTGATAGTTTGTGTTTTCTTTCTGATGGTGGCAGTGACTCAACTGTGCCATGCACTTTAGACTTACAAACAGTAGTTTGTACAGTTGATTTTGGGACCTGTAGCAACTTTGAAATGGCTCCAAATGACTTTCCTGACTTGTTCAAATCAATAATGAGCTCTTTCAAATCAATGCTGAGCTCTTTAGACTTTCTTATTGTAGTGTTTGTGACTGAGTCTAATGGCTGTATCAAACAAGCCTTATTAAAATGGGCCCAGAAAAGTCAGCAGCTGTTATCAATCAGAACCACTCAGAACAAGTTAAAGTGACACTCTCGCCAAAATGCAACCAAGGCTTTATTTGTGACTGAATATGAGTCAGACCTTCGGGTAAATGCATAATTATGACGAAAGAGGCACTTTTAAGATTTACCGTTGTTTCGTTTATGAGCAACCTAATTTTGAACGGGAGTGCTCGGGGCAGGGATTCGATGGCATCAAAATTGCTATTTTTAAAACACTAAGAAGGCTCGACACAACATGAAACTTTGCTCGTAGCATCACCAGGGTCTCTACACATGAACACGAGCATTGAGAACATTGTTTGTGTACACAGAGTTTATGAAAAAGAAGGTTTTTGAACTACTCAAGTTAGCTGCTGCATCTCTGGCGCACAGCCATCGTGGCAGGCAAAAAGTATCAATCTACGGGTGCGACCATCAGGAAGGAGAGTAATGGTGGGACGTAGGGGTGTGCCAAAATATCGGTACTACGATATATCGCGATATTCCATCTTGAGGTACGTTATCGATACACTGGTGCCAAATATCGATATTCAAAAATGTAAAAAAAATAAATAAATATATATATATATATATATATATATATATATATATATATATATATATATATATATATATATTTTTTTTTTTATTTTTTATTTTTTTTTTGGCCCACCAGCACCACCCCTCTTCGGAGGACAGCTTTATCTTTATTCAAACATAGGTATACAACCAAATCAAATTTAAAAAATGGTTTAAGTAGCTCTGAAACCCACACATATAGATATTTAATAATAGCTGTAGTCAGTGTGTGTGTTAAGAAGAGACACTGTGCAATACACTCTTTGTTTACTTGGCTGTCATTCATGTGAAATTGATTGACAATGTTTTGTAATTCCTGTGAAATGGATTCAGTGCAGTCAATAAATTCTGAATTTCTTCAGTGACACAGATATCGTGATGTATCGTGGATGAAATTTCTTGCAATATATCGATTATCGCAGAATCGCTGTATCGTGATATTATCGTTATCGTGAGCAAAATATCGTGATACTATCGCATCGCGAGGTACCTGGTGATACCCAGCCCTAGTGGGACGCTCCCCAAGCTTAGTTCCATATGAATGCACGGATAATTCATTGTTTTATCGTTAGCGAAAAGCAATATTGATGTCCACGTTGAAAAGGGAGCCTCATATTACAAGCAATACTACAATCAGCAGCCGGAAAAGTCACGTGACATCTCGCGTGGATAGTTGTTGCCGGAAGCCAGTATGCTACTGGTGACCTGAGAGACACAAACACAGCACAACAGCAAAGAAGACCGAGAGGTGACACCAAAGTTGTCAAAGCGTAAATCAAGATGGTTCATTTTTTTGCTTCCTGGATGTGGGAAGAAGATGAAAAGTAATATTCCTGAAACTTTTCACAGACTGCCGTTCAGGTGCAGTAGGGATATCCTGAATCAGTGGCTAATTGTTTTGCAAGTTGACATCAACACGCTGATCGAGACGCTAGGAAAAAAGGACTACCGAGTTTGTAGTGGCCAGTTTGACCATGACGACTTCACAATGACTCCAACACTCGGGAAACCAAAGAAAGCGTTTTTGAGGAAAAATGCTATTCCAAGAGCTGTACAAGTGGCTGCAGAAAGAGTGGAGGTAATGCACTTTGGGTTATATTCTACCGAAATGTTACGACAGCTTCTAGATGGGATGGGGGATGGGTGCATAATTGCCAGTCTTTGAATCACAAAGTCGTCAAGTTATTGCACGGATCTGTACATGGAGTGAAATTGTACATGGCATTTGAAAAGTCTGCCTTTACTATGTCAGTTAGTAAGTGGATAGGAGGGGGGTCTTGTGAGTTGCTCAGGTAGCCCAACCTGGACGTGTTACAATAGGTAGCATACTGGCTTCGGGCAACAACTATCCACGCGAGATGTCACGTGACTTTTCCGGCTGCTGATTGTAGTATTGCTTGTAATATGAGGCTCCCTTTTCAACGTGGACGTCAATGTTGCTTTTCGCTAACGACAAAACAATGAATTATCCGTGCATTCATATGGAACTAAGCTTGAGGAGCGTCCCACCATTACTCTCCTTCCTGATGGACGCACTCGTAGATCGATACTTTTTGTCTGCCATGACGGCGACGCGCCGGAGATGCAGCAGCTAACGTGAGTAGTTAAAAAACCTTCTTTTTCATAAACTCTGTGTACACAAACAATGTTCTCAATGCTCGTCTTCATGTGTAGAGACCCTGGTGATGCTACAAGCAAAGTTTCATGTTGTGTCGAGCCTTCTTAGTGTTTTAAAAATAGCGATTTTGATGCCATCGTATCCCCGCCCCGAGCACTCCCGTTCAAAATTAGCTTGCCCGAAAATGAAACTACAGTAAATCTTAAAAGTGCCTCTTTCGTCATAATTATGCATTTACCCGAAGGTTTGACTAATATAAAATCACAAATAAAGCATTGGTTGCATTTTGGCGAGAGTCTCACTTTAAGAGGTCCTGCTGAAAAGGACATTTGATTCATACAACTTTCTATAATCACCTAAATTGATTGTTCAATTTCCCTCTCTCAATCCCTCTCTCTCGCTCAACCCAACCAGTCTGCCGAGGGCACATCCAATGCATGGTGTTCTTCCTTTCATCTCCATCCGTAAAAAGGGCAGGAAGATGAAGCTGCTTGTGACACAGTCATGCATGAGAGCTATGCTCCACAAAAGGTTTCAGGGACTTGGTCCACAGAAGAGCTTCCGCTGGGGAAACTACCGCACAGGAGGTCAGTTATAACAGATAGATACAGTCGGCAAGCAAGGGAACGCCCACAAAACGTCACATCCGGTTCGCGCCGAGGGGGAAAACAAACCAGTTTCCACAATGCCCAGGAGCTGCTGTGTGCCCTTTTGCACAACAAATAAGCTAAAGAATCCACACCTAAAGTTTTATATTTTGCCAAACCGAAGCACAGAGCCTAGGAGTGTACGTCTGTAGTCAGCACTTCATTACAGGTATGACAACGTTATTCACACAAAAACAGTGTTAGATTGTTTCGTAGTTAACATGAATGTTCAATTACTAGTTTTAATTGAAGTTAACTACTACGTTAGGCAGGCTACCTTGCCTCGTTACAAAAGCTAACAAGTATACAAAAATACAGCTATGCTAACAACACTGGTGGTAGCTTCCGAGCTTTCTGCAGTTAAAATGTATTTCATTATCTCCCCTTCTCATTTCGTTTGTGAACTGTCTTGCCCTAGGCTTAAAAAACGAGGACATAGCCCACCCAGACTACACACCCTCGCTGTTCCCACATAAAAAGACAAAGTTTCCCAAGTCAGTACTCAGAGGCTGGAGAGAAGGAGGAAGCGTGAGTGTGTTCAGTCTGCCCAACCAGAATCCCCAACATCAGAGGCCCCAGCACCAGAAGCACTGGCACCACAATCTCCAACATCAGAGGCCCCAGTTCCAGAAGCACCGGCACCACAATCTCCAACATCAGAGGCCCCAGCACCAGAAGCACCGGCACCACAATCCCCAACATCAGAGGCCCCAGCATCAGAACCCCTGGTACCAGAATCCCCAACATCAGAAGCTTTCTTACCTCTTCAGGATTTAGAGAGAAAACAACTTAATGAGGAAATTTATAATTTAAGAAGAGAAAGAGATGAGGCCATGAAAGAGCGAGATGAAGCCATCAGAGAATTGAAGACGTTGAAATTTTCGGTAAACACTGTAAGAGAAAATGACATTAAATGTAAACTCATGACAGGCCTGTCATGGACAGTATTTGACACTCTTCATCAGTACCTGGTACAGTTTGTAAAGGTACAGAAAACATCCAAGCTGTCAACACAAGACCAGCTCTTTATTACTCTGGTGAAACTACGGCAGAACCCCTCAACCGATTTGATGTGTGGAATATTTGACCTGGCACATAGCACTTTCCTTGACGTGTTCTCCCGCTGGTTGGATTTGATGTACGCCAAAATTTCTTTTTTGATTAAATGGCCTGATAGAGAGTGTATCAGAAGCACAGTACCAGCAGAGGTTCTCTTCCAGTACCCTAGAGTGACTGCGATTATCGACTGCTTTGAGATCAGAATTGAACACTCAAAGAAGCTGAAAACAAGGTGAGATGTTTTTCTTTTTGATAGCATGCATAAAGTGTCGGGTTTTTGTAATACTTACCTGGCTGTCTGTGTATATGTAAACAATTTATAGATCAGTATTACTAACGACTCTCTCTCCTCACAGAGCTATCACCTACTCCAAATACAAAAACTGGACAACAGTGAAGTACTTCATTGCATGTCACCCATCTGGCTCAATCACATATCTCTCCAAAGGCTGGGGAGGGAGGGCTTCAGATGTGCACATTGTAAGGAACTCGGACTTCTTATCTCAGAAGTTCCACCATTCAGGAGATCAGGTAACAATTTCACTGTGTGCTTTATGAACTGTTTTTTTTTTTTCTAATTTAAGTCTTATTTGTGAATTTATTATTTACCCATAGTTACCATTTTTGAGCTGCTGGTGAAGTAAAGTAGTGTTTTTAAGTATTTGGTATGTTTATTTTAGATATTAGCCGACAGGGGCTTCACTTTGAAGGATGACTTTGCTGTTCTGGGTGCACAGCTCATCACACCGTCTTTCACGAGGGGCCGAAAACAACTGTCAGCCGAAGATGTTGCAAATTCTCGTGTCACTTCGAACATCAGAATTCACATTGGTAAGTATCGAGTCAACAGTCAGATTCATACAGTATGTACATTTGAATGTTTTTGGTATTCCTAGTGTGCTGCATCATCAAATCACTGTTGCTACTTGCCGCTGACATGGTTCACATTTCCCTAACTAAATTAATTAGTGTAACAGTACAGATCCGGGTTAACAGTGCTGAGACGTTATTCAATTAATCACATAAACGAGTACCTGTGTAATCCCTACTTTGTAGATAACATTTTATCTTAAAAACATGTTATTCTATATTTAAATACATTGAACTGTTGTTCACATTTAGAGCAATATCAATAGAACAGGATAACATGAAGTAAACAGGGATCTTTCTTCACGTTAACATGAAAAAGAAACACTAATTATAGGACACAATGCAATGATGATATAACGATCAACTGTGCTACTCCTGTGAAACTTAAACATAACAATGTAGACAAACAGCATTTTAACAACAAATATGTGATATTTGATCTGCAGAGAGGGTAATTGGTGCCCTGAAGAGCCGGTACCACATTCTGGATGGCCCACTTCCTCTGCGCCTGGTGAAGAGACTGCAGGATGAAAGACAGAAGAGAGAAGAGGCCATGATCGACAGAATTGTGCATGTCTGTGCAGCACTAATGAACTTGTCTGGCAGTGTTATGTACAACCGTCACAGAATCTGAGAGTAAGAACAATGTGCAGTAATTTAATAATGAGCATCAGAGAACAATATTTTATACAACAAAGTTGTTCCAATTGTGCCATTTAACAGGTTTCAGTGGAGACATAATAGATCTTTCTAATCCAAACCACCTGTTGTTTGTCTTTCCACAGGTCCCTGAACTGATCTCAGTGCTGCTCTGCTGCTGCACACCCTGTCACCCTGCCTGTGTTGCCTGTCACCCTGCCTCTGTTGCCTGTCACCCTGCCTCTGTTGCCTGATGTTCTGCTGCCACTTGTGTTGCCTGATGGGTCACTCCCTGTGCTGCTTTCGCCTGGACTGTGTTCTGCCTACTTAGCAGAAACATATACAGTGCTTAGCATAAATGAGTACACCCCCTCTGAAAAGTATGTCTGATTTCATGTTGTAAATAAATGTATAGGCTTTATGATATTTGATTTTGTACTTATAGTCTAGTCTATGTTGATACTGAATGAAATAGCTTTAATATGCTTCAAAATGAATTGGTATAAATGAGTTGTGCTGCTTTCGCCTGGACTGTGTTCTGCCTACTTAGCAGAAACATATACAGTGCTTAGCATAAATGAGTACACCCCCTCTGAAAAGTATGTCTGTTTTCATGTTGTAAATAAATGTATAGGCTTTGTGATATTTGATTTTGTACATATAGTCTAGTCTACTCCTCCTTGAACCGGCACCTTATCGTGGTGGAGGGGTTTGAGCACCCGAATGATTCTAGGAGCTATGTTGTCCGGGGCTTAATGCCCCTGGTAGGGTCTCCCAAGGCAAACAGGTCCTAGGTGACGGGTCAGACTAAGATCGGTTCACTCGCCCCTGATGAATAAAACAAGACCAAGGACGTGCACGTCGCCCGGATCGGCGTCACCGGGGCCCCACCCTGGAGCCAGGCCTGGGGTTGGGGCTCGCAGGCGAGCGCCTGGTGGCCGGGTCTCTGCCCACGGGACCCGGCCGGGCGCAGCCCGAACGAGCAACGTGGGCCCGCCCTCCCGTGGGCTCACCACTCGCGGGAGGGTTCAGACGGGGCCGGTGCAGAGGGATATGGGTGGCGGTCGTGGGCGGGGGCCCCGGCGGCCCAATCCCCGGATGGTGACTCTAGCCATGGGGACATGGAATGTCACCTCACTGGGGGGGAAAGAGCCTGAGCTGGTGCGGGAGGTTGAGCGGTACCGGCTAGAAATAGTCGGGCTCACCTCCACGCACAGCCTGGGCTCTGGAACCCAACTCCTTGAGAGAGGCTGGACTCTCTTCTACTCTGGAGTTGCCCGCGGCGAGAGGCGGCGAGCTGGTGTGGGCTTGCTTATAGCCCCCCAGCTCAGCCGCCATGTGTTGGAGTTCTCCCCGGTGAACGAGAGGGTCGTTTCCCTGCGCCTTCGGGTCGGGGATAGGGCTCTCACCGTTGTCTCGGCTTATGGGCCGAACAGCGGTGCAGAGTACCCGGCCTTCTTGGAGTCCCTGGGAGGGGTACTGGAGAGTGCTCCAACCGGGGACTCCGTCGTTCTCCTGGGGGACTTCAACGCCCACGTGGGCGATGACAGTGTTACCTGGAGGGGTGTGATTGGGAGGAACGGCCTCCCCGATCTGAACCCGAGTGGTGCTTTGTTACTGGACTTCTGTGCTAGTCACAGTTTGTCCATAACGAACACCATGTTCAAGCATAAGGGTGTCCATATGTGCACGTGGCACCAGGACACCCTAGGCCGGAGATCAATGATCGACTTTGTGGTCGTGTCATCTGACCTCCGGCCGTATGTCTTGGACACTCGGGTGAAGAGAGGGGCTGAGCTGTCAACTGATCACCACCTGGTGGTGAGTTGGATCCGCTGGCGGGGGAGGAAGCTGGACAGACCTGGCAGACCCAAACGTATCGTGAGGGTCTGCTGGGAACGTCTGGCAGAACCCTCTGCCAGGGAGATCTTTAACTCCCACCTCCGGGAGAGCTTTGACCAGATCCCGAGGGAGGCTGGGGACATTGAGTCCGAATGGACCATGTTCTCCACCTCCATTGTTGACGCGGCTGTCCGGAGCTGTGGCCGTAAGGTCTCCGGTGCCTGTCGCGGCGGCAATCCCCGAACCCGGTGGTGGACCCCGGAAGTAAGGGTTGCTGTCAAGCTGAAGAAGGAGTCCTACCGGGCCTGGCTGGCCCTGGGGACTCCTGAGGCAGCTGACGGGTACCGGCAGGCCAAGCGTGCGGCAGCACGGGCAGTCTCGGAAGCAAAAACTCGGGTCTGGGAAGAGTTCGGGGAGGCCATGGAGGAGGACTACCGGTCGGCCTCGAAGAAATTCTGGCAAACCATCCGGCGCCTCAGGAGGGGGAAGCAGTCCTCCGCCAACACTGTTTACAGTGGAGGTGGGGAGCTGTTGACCTCGACTGGGGACATCGTCGGGCGGTGGAAGGAATACTTCGAGGATCTCCTCAATCCCGCTGACACGCCTTCCATAGAGGAAGCAGAGGCTGGGGACTCAGAGGTTGACCCATCCATCACCCAAGCCGAAGTCACTGAGGTAGTTCGTAAGCTCCTCAGTGGCAAAGCACCGGGGGTGGATGAGATCCGCCCTGAGTACCTCAAGTCTCTGGATGTTGTGGGGCTGTCTTGGCTGACACGTCTCTGCAGCATCGCGTGGCAGTCGGGGACAGTGCCTCTGGACTGGCAGACCGGGGTGGTGGTCCCCCTATTTAAAAAGGGGGACCGGAGGGTGTGTTCCAACTATCGGGGGATCACACTCCTCAGCCTCCCCGGGAAAGTCTATTCTAGGGTACTGGAGAGGAGAATTCGGCCGATAGTCGAACCTCGGATCCAGGAGGAACAATGCGGTTTCCGTCCTGGCCGTGGAACACTGGACCAGCTCTATACCCTCCGCAGGGTGCTCGAGGGTTCATGGGAGTTTGCCCAACCAGTCCACATGTGTTTTGTGGACTTGGAGAAGGCATTCGACCGTGTCCCTCGTGGCATACTGTGGGGGGTGCTCCGGGAGTACGGGGTCGGGGGCCCTCTGTTAAGGGCCGTACGGTCCCTGTACTGCCGGAGCAGGAGCTTGGTTCGCATTGCCGGCAGTAAGTCAGACCTGTTCCCAGTACATGTTGGACTCCGGCAGGGCTGCCCTTTGTCACCGGTTCTGTTCATTACTTTTATGGACAGAATTTCTAGGCGCAGCCACGGGCCGGAGGGGATCTGGTTCGGGAGCCAATGGATCTCATCTCTGCTTTTCGCGGATGATGTGGTCTTGTTGGCTCCTTCGAGCCGGGACCTCCAGCATGTCCTGGGGCGGTTTGCAGCCGAGTGCGAAGCGGCTGGGATGAGAATCAGCACCTCCAAATCCGAGGCCATGGTTCTCGACCGGAAAAAGGTGGCCTGCTCCCTCCAGGTGGGAGGAGAGTTCCTGCCTCAAGTGGAGGAGTTTAAGTATCCAATGGCCATGAACTTTGGGTCATGACCGAAAGAATAAGATCCCGGATACAAGCGGCCGAAATGAGTTTCCTCCGCAGGGTGGCAGGGCGCTCCCTTAGAGATAGGGTGAAGAGCTCTGTCACCCGGGAGGAGCTCAGAGTAGAGCCGCTGCTCCTCCACATCGAGAGGAGCCAGCTGAGGTGGCTCGGGCATCTGTTTCGGATGCCCCCGGGACGCCTCCCTCGGGAGGTGTTCCTGGCATGTCCCTCCGGGAGGAGACCCCGAGGAAGACCCAGGACACGCTGGTGTGACTATGTCGCCCAGCTGGCCTGGGAACGCCTTGGGGTCCTCCCGGAAGAGCTGGAGGCAGTATCCGGGGAGAGGGAGGTCTGGGTGTCCCTGCTCAGGCAGCTGCCCCCGCGACCCGGCCCCGGATAAGCGGATGAAAATGGATGGATGGATGGATGGATAGTCTAGTCTATGTTGATACTGAATGAAATAGCTTTAATATGCTTCAAAATGAATTGGTATTAATAAATATGTAACTGCAGTCACAGTGACTTATTTGTTGCCATTTTTACACTGATAGGAAATTCAACCACCTACCTGTGCATCTTTCAGCTCCTGAAGTTTGTGGAGTATGTGTTGTGACCAAAATGTTTGCATCATATTAATGGCACCACTGATGAAGTCCTCATCTCTTTGTACTCTGAATATCAGGCAGGTCTGAGGAGTCCAAGTGATGAAGTCTGCATACATTCGTTTGGTAACAAACATCTGCATTTGGACCTATCAAATGCAATGCAATCTTCATAACACTAATATTTACATCATAGACAGTATGCCATGTGTGGATAATTATCTTGGATAATTGCACAAAATGTTGCAGACTTATTAGAGGTGTGCATGTATATGCAGGTGAAATATTGAAATACCTGAGTGAAATATGCGTGGCTCCTCTTTAAGCTTGTCAGGCTTTCCAGATGTCCTCTTTTGTCCTCAAGCCACTGTTGGTACCCAGTAGAGGTGTCTTGCCCCCACCTGTAAGGACACTTAGCCTCTATAACACCCTCACCACAGCAGTCACAGGAAACATAGCCGTCGCATGAAACCCCCAGGTATGGCATAGTTTGGCAGATGCGGAAGCCAGCCTTTCTGATGACCAGGTTCTGATGTGGTGCATCTACTGGGGCACAGATGTAAATGGTGGAGGACAGGTTGGCTGTGGGACTCCCAGCTCCAAGAGTATATTGGTACGTGTCAATGGCATCTTGCTCATGGTGTCTCCCCCACTGAATCCAGGGCTTCATTATTGGCCTGTGCCTTTGTTCACATATGGTGTTGATCAGTGACTTGCTAGGATGTTCTGTAGCTGTTAAGACACGGTGGGCTATGGAGCCTGTAATGCGACCAACCCGCTCTTGATGCCATTGCACACAGGATGCCTGATGGATGGTTGCTCTCTCCACATTTTCAATCTCCTCCTCAGTCACCTCATGCTGGCTGAAACACCATGGCTTCTTAAAAGGCCTGGAAAAATCCTTGAAACTATTTAATACCACAGTGTCAGGTGATCTGTCAGCCAGCATAGTGAGGAACTGCTTCTGCTGTGATAAAGAGGCTTTTGGGATAGGGGCTTTCCTTTTCCTTTTTTTTGACGCCTCGTCCTCTGTGTAAAAAGATGTCTCTGCAACAAGGGCAGGCTCAATCTTTTTAACACAGGTCTTGTTCCACTCACAGGCTTTGCTTGTGCATGGCACTTTGTTGATCCCCATGCGGACACACGCCTCTAATTTAAAAAGAACAGCAGCCACATGGGAACAACTTTCACCAAGACTGAAAAGGAAGGAAAAAACATTAGCTCTTTGATCACTAAAGATATTGTGACTAAGATTTTACATATAGGCCTACTGCTTATCCAAAAGAAATGTCACCAGGTGACCGCCTGTTGGCATTTGTTTTGACACCAGGTGGTGACATTTCTTTTGAAAACATTTTGATATATTTGGACGTATTTATGGCACACACACACAAATTAATGAACACATTCACAAACGTACCCTGCCATGCAGTTGCAGTGGGCAGCGATGACAGTACCCTCTCCCTTTACTGCGACCCACGTCTGGTGCGGCTTCTCTGTCACCCTCCAGGATGGCTTAACATCACTTCGGAACAGGTAGGTATCCGAGGAAGGTAGCTTATGATGAAGCACAACTCCAACAAAGCCACTTGAAAAAAAGTTGTGTGCCTCCAAGGACCGGTAGTTCTTAAGGCTGTTGTGTGTGTAAATCCCTGCGTGATAAACCGAGTCGTAACCGTATTAACCGTAACTGTATGCAGCTCATGATGGCTATTGTGTAATAACAACCATTGTGTGGTGAACAAATTCAAACGTGATAATTTCCATGTCAGACATAGAAATTATGTTAGGTTTAATTCATCAGTTAACGTGATTTTGCCTCTTACCGGGTGATTCAACCAGGTAGCAGAAGATATCAGGGAATGAAACTTCAGGCCATTCAGTCGGATCATTCGTCCACTCTTTAATAAAATACGGACAAGAATCCGATCCTATTAAAGTGATCTTTTTAAGGTATCTATCCCTGTCAATGGGCTGCAGTGATTCAATGTATGACATGTTCGTTTATAAAGATTTGAAATCCGCGCTCTTACAGTGCTCCGGGTGAGGGGGAAAGGATTGTTTTCCCCCTCGAAATGCCCCGCCCCCAACTGTGACGCGACTGTGACGCGACGCCGACTGTATGTATACACCACTGACTGGGTCAGGAGCTGTCTAGGAGGGCAGGACAGCAAGGGGCATGTGGAAGCCCCCTTGATTAGTAGAACATGTAAATGTTCATCAGAGGGCCATTCATCTGACTCTCAGGGTTTGCTGCCATCCAACAGAGGCATGTGCTGGCAAAAACAGACAACACCTCTGCACCTTATTAATCATGAGGGTTGAACGAGGGCACTACGCTGTGTTTTCTCAAACCAATCAAAGGATGTAGGCCTAGAAAGTACAGATTCTATTGCACAACCTAGACATAAAGTTTCAGTTAAAACAGCGGATAATGGCGTTTAAAGTATGAACATGTACTGTATAAAAGAAATATTTCTCAGATGTCATCAGAAGTTGATGTGGGGATACATGCAAGCAGAAAACAAATCACTTTTAAAATAAAGAGGGATGATGGCAAGACAAAATAAATGATGGGCTGATGTGCAGAGAATCACAAAAGGTACATTGAATCAGGTAATGTTACCTCTGTCAGTGGCTGTGTGTGTGTATGAGTGTGTGTGTGTGTGCGCGCACGTGTGTGTGTTTGTGTGTGCGCGCGTGCGCGTGTGCATATGGGTCACCTAATGAATGTTGTTGGTTGTTATACAGGGCTAAATTACTGGTCGTGACTTGTGCTGATCAGTCCAGGACAAAAAACAAAAAAAAATATGGAAGAAAACATTAAGAGTTAACTGGGAAACACCATACTGTGAATACCTACTGGAGCTAGAGCTTTTTTATGTCTACAAAGAGCTCTTTTTTGCCTCAAATGTCCCCACATTTTTTAAATCACATGCTGCCATTACATTCTGCTGTTGCAATGGTAAACATCATGTAAGCTAGTTTGAATTTGTAAAAATGAGTTGCCATTTAATTTTAAAGAAAGAACACGGAGAATGTATTACACAATAAAGATCACAAGAAGCCGAGGCAGATGTTCCCACAAAGGGAGGCAGCCATTATACCTTCTCTTCCCAAATAACACATAATTGCCAGGTCACGATATAATGTGTTTAGATGGCTTGCTCCATTTGAAGATGACCTAAATGATGAGTGATTAAATGTAATTTGCACATATTATTAATAGTAGTAGGAGACAGAGTGGCTTTAGGCATCACCTGGGTTTAGTGGAGAGGACTAAAATTACATGATGTTTAGTTTGGTTTGATTGTGATGAACATTACCTGACAGAAAACGCAATGATCATACTCTGTATTGTGTCTTCTACTGTCAAATTTTTGACTACATAATGCAATTTTTACCATAGAAAACATTGTTACAACTGAAATGTGACACCGAAATATTTTTAACAGACAGACACAAACTCAGCTGCTTTGCATTCAGTGTAATTACAATTAAACATAAACATAAAAAGAGCACAGAATTGTAATTGTACATCTCTGTAATGTAAGTTATTTCTAATTTATAGTACAAGATAGCCATTTAGGGTGAGAGTAACATATCTGCCATTAGTTGGTATGCTTAATTTATTCATTTAGTTCAGTTTATTTTTTTTCTCTTTCTTAGAAGCTGAATTTGTGTTTTTCTGTGAAACATAATTTATAATTGGGTGTCTGTGCAGATAGATGGGTGCCAGCGCGTTGTTTTATTCATCCGCTGCAGAGCCTTCCTATCCTGGGCCATTCATGAACCATGGCTGTTTGCTCCAGTCAGGATGCTTTCTATTGCTCCTCTGTACAAGGTTGACAAGAGTTTTCTAGAATTTAGCCTTCTTAAGTTTTTTTTAAGCTTTTTTTGTTTTTAACTGGGGTGGTGATGTCTAATGACTATGATAAGCTCTGTGATATTGATTCCCAGGAACTCAAACTGTTCACTGGCTGCACATCAGCTCCATTGATTTACACTGGGATGTGTGTGCATACTTTCAAATAGAGTTGTCTTGATGTCCGTAAGTACTGTCATGGGTGAATAGTGTGAATAGGAGGGGATGGAGCACACAGCCCTGGGTAGCACCCTCACTAAGCACAAAAGTAGAGGAGGTGTGACTGCCTGTCTGAACTGTCTGAGGTATAGTAGAGTGTCTAGGTTTAGTTTTCCCATCAGCTTAATGGGTGAGATGGTATTGAGTGCTGAGCTGAAGTCAAAAACCACATTCTGATGTAGCTGTTTTTATTTTCCAGGTGTCTGAAGACAGTGTGAAAGGTGGCATCCTCTGTGGATCTTTTGGTTCAGAAAGCTTAGTGGTGAGGGTCCAGGCTGGCAGGGATGTTGTCTGTGTTGTACTAGAGGACTGTTTTTCGAAGCACTTCAAAGTCTTTGTCGAGGAGATCGAAGCAAAGACTTGCTTCAAAGCAGATGAGACCCCTGTTCATTCAGAGAAGAGCTTTGAGAGTATTGAAATTAATTAGTTACTACTAACAATTAAATCATCATAAAAAATATGTCCTGACAGAATATTCCAGTAATTCAAAACAGAGTTGGTTTGTAAGCTGGTATCACTGATTCATTTTTGGGTTAAAAGGGGAAATAATTTGGTACGGACTGGATGAAAGAATCGCTATAAAATTAGTAGAACATTATGCTGTGTTAAAGCAAGGCAAATTTCTTGTGTGTCAGCCAATCATTTGTCTACCCCTGTAGACCCAAACCTAGACCTTCTAGACCAACAGTCAACAGCCACATGCCTCAGGCTTGGTGCCCCATTTACGCTCTTCATTTGTAGTTCTCTGGCACCTGGATTGCCATCGGCCATCCGATGGGTCCCACCTTTGCTGCCACTGTCCTGTAGGATCCTGCCTTTGCCCCTTCCCGCCCTTGCTGCCGGCCTCGAGCCACTCCACTATTCTGTCCTGATTCCTTGTCCTCCGCCACAGTTAGCTTCACACGTACGATCATCCTCTGCCCCGGGCCTCCAGGTCACCCTCCAGACCTGTTCTGCCCATCGTCCTTGCTTTATGGTTCTCCTCCTGACGTATTCTGCCCATCTGTCCTGCCCCCAGGCTGTTTGCCTATGGTTTCTTAGTTGGCCTCTGGTCAGCTCCTACAGCGTTTGTCGTCAAATACTGATGCTATGGGAATGTAGGTATATGATAATGGTAAATGGACTTGCATTTCTATAGAGCTTTTCCAGTCTACTGATTGCTCAAAGCACTTTACAACACTTGTCAGAGTCACCAATTCACACACACATTCATACACTGATGGCGGAGGCTGCAATGCAAGGTGCCAACTTCTTATCAGGAGCAATTTGGGGTTCAGTATCTTGCTAACTTCGACATGCAGCTAGGGGGAGCCGGGATTCAAACATGCAACCTTCCAATTACCAGATGACCTGCTCTACCTCCTGGCTTTTGCAGTTGCAGTTGAACATTTATTATCCAGAAAATTCACATTATGGACACTACTGACTGAGTTTTTGTAAAGAGGAACTGTGTCTTCATGACTTGTAACAGGACACCTTTTCTGTGATGCAGCACTGCATTTCCATATAAAGGATATGGAAGAAAGAAGAGAGGTTAGCTTAGAGACACAAAGAAGGAGGAGATGAATGACTGAAGAACTTACACTACAAGCAGTCCCTGTCTTCACTCCTCCTGTCACACTGAGGATAAAAGTTCTCAGTGACAGATGTCATCCAACTGAAATAGAATTTTAATCCAAAATCTCTGCTGTTTTCCTGATTCTGCTTTTGTATGTGACTGTGAGAGTCTTAAGACCATTGATGGATTTCAAGTGTGTGTGTTGGTGTGGATCCCTGGATGATCCCAGCCTTTCTAAATGCTAATGTAGTGAGTAATAGCTTCCAGGAAGCCTTGCTTTAGACCAGCAGGGAAGCACAAGGAATATAATCGACCTATAAGCTACTGAGGCTTGCTCATTTCCCTGCATATTAATCACAATGACCCAGTGGCGGTCCTACCTTGCATGACGCCCTGTGCAGACCTCACCTTCAGCACCCCCTGTATTGTTTCTATATTTGCCCTTGTATTATGATTGTATTTGTACTTGAATGTACCCACTACAATTATAACCTAATTTCCCATCTATCTATCTATCTATCTATCTATCTATCTATCTATCTATCTATCTATCTATGACTGAAATGTGCTTTATTTGGAAGCAATTCATGATGTGACTGACTGTAATTGCATTAGTTGTGCCCTATTAGAAGAATCCCCTGCACCAGTGGGGAGAGCTGAGGTCCAGAGGTGAACCTATCTGCTGCTCCCCTCCCCCCTCCCTTCTTCCAGAACCTCTGTGTGTGCATCTTTCTCAGCAGCAAGCAAATGCACCTTTACAAAACAAAGGGCACCCATAAATCAGATTCTTGACCCACCTACAGATTTAAAAAAAACCATTTGGATAACAGGGGTTTCACAGAATGATCGATTAGTCAACTATCTATCTGCCCATTGTGGCCATCTACCTTTTAATGGACTCGTCAGTGATACTGCAAAGGCTCACTAGAAACATTTTTTTCTTTTTTTTTGTCTCAGTAAGACCTCCATTCCTTCTCAGGTAACAGAACATAAAAGCCAATGAAACTGAGTTGCTGATGCTCCCTGCCTGGAAACTCTGCCAACTCGGGAAAATTTGCTTTCTAACATGGTGTGCTAGTTGTATTTTAATTTCTTCAAATAAACCTACACAGATCCCCTGTTAACCTATGAGAGGCCTGCACCAGGGAGCAGGATTTGGTTTAAGCAAAGGTCTTTGGGGGTTACGACGGTAAATCACCTCAAATGCTGCATGCCTAAACTGCTCCGGAGCATGTTTGAGATAACCCTAACCTGTATTTGAAATCACAACATGAAGCGCAGCGCAAGTGCTTACCTCATTAAACATGGCCCAAGACTGGGCCATGTCCGCAGCCCCAAGCTTTCCTCTCGACCAGCTTCGAGAGTCAGCAGACCAAGCCATATAGCGCCATTCATCAGAGGACCCGCTCCCAGCCAGGCCGACAAAGCCACTCAACGCTTCTCCCTGACGCGCCCACTGGGCCTCGATGCTACAGCAAGCCCTCTCGTCTACTCAGCCCTCTACATTCTTACTGGCATGTAACTCAGTATACATAGCTTGGCTATACATTTCTTAAGCAAACCTATGTGCCTTTCACAGCTTGCCAGCCCTGAACTGTAGCAAGGAGCACACTGTTTATTTATACTATAATATATCTTGCCTCGTTATTAGGTGGTAACTAGCTTCTAGCAGCCCGGGCAACTCTGTTAAATGAATGAAGAGTGAAGCATTCAGATACCGTCCAACACAGCAACTTTAACAACTTCAACAGTAACACAATACAAGATCATGCTGGAGCCCTGCCCTTTTTTAGATAGCTAAAACCACCCATCGTCACATGCCATCTTCACTTGTTGTGAAGCAGGTTCCTTCAACACACACTGATGCACTATGTCACACTCACAGGTAAAGACATTAACATTCCCCGAATAAACAAAGACTCATCTATTGGGCAGTTTCTTGTTGCTTTAGGCATTTACTGCGACATCATCTGCGTCATCTTTTCAACATCGTGCCATATGCAATAATTTCAACGTAATTATTGCTCATATCACCACTGCATTTTCTCCACATCTGCAGCCACGTCAAAATGCATCAAATGTATCGGCCCATTCATGCTTCCCCTTCCAGGTATTTCCCACAAGCCCAAAAGATGTTACCACAAGGTAAAACTCAGGGAAGAAAGATTCATTTTTTATCTGTATGTGCCTTGTTAACAGCCTCATTTCACATGACCCTTCTCTTTCTCACTGCATCACCGTCGATAATGCCAAGAATCTAATAACGCAAACATGTAAGGGTGTGCAGCTTTCCAAAGCATTAAGTAGGATTCAAAATACTATTTTGCACCATGCCAGACTTTTCGAATGAGGAGCAGCTTCTTTCAAGGGCAGTGGTTAGAAGTTGCTGACCACCTCTCTTTTCCCATCTCGAATTATCTGCAACACTGTGTGAATTTATCCAATCGTCATAGCTTGCCAGGTGTTGGGTCAGAATTGGAAACGCAAAAGCACCTGTGATAATCAGCTGTCATCAGCATCATCATTAGAGGGCACTCTGCATCAGGGGATATCATATCCATAATGAGAAGAATCACATAGTCACCCGTCACTCACAACTTCATCATCACAGCCCATCATGCTGGTCATTTCAACACACTAGCTGATTCACACTCCATTTCAATCTTCAAGGCCTTCCTTCTGTCCCACTCAGTTCTATCCAGTCCCCCCTTTCATCTTCTAGCTCTATACAAAATCAAAGTCCCCTGCATAGATAGTCAGAATCAGACAGATCTATGAGAGGATGGAGCAGCTTCTACCCTTACAAAAAATATGACTTTGCAATGCCTGTGTAAATTTGTATTCCACTAAAACCAGTTTCCAGAAACAAAGACGTGGATCCAGACAGGTCAATAGTTTACAGTGGACAAATATCTTCATAACTGTCCCTCTAACGCAATTCTGACCTTTATAGTGGTCTGTATTGACAGCAGTAAGACAAGACTGAGGCAAACCAGAGCAGGAAGATCAGGTTCAGAGCACGAATACAACACTGATTGTAACTTAATCTACCCAGCTCCACAATGATGTGGCATCCAGGCTGATAATGATACAATATCCTCTTTAACTCTGTCAAATCGACCAAAATCACGTCAGCCTCAAGATGAAATTAAAGTCCCAGTCAGTTATTCAAATATCTGAATGGCTGAATTTGCTATTGTAATTTCAGCATGATTCTCTCAGAATGTTGAGTGTGTTGAATGTTTAGATAATATGGGGAAAAAAATTACGTAATAATAAGGGCCTAACATTTAAAATGTTTTCACAAGATAAATATATCAAGGCTTTCTGTAATGTGTGTTGAGCGCAACAGCATCTAAATTTACTTTGCTAAGGTCAAAGTATTTTCCTGTCAACTCAAACTGTTACCTGGCATTCCTCAGGCCTGATAGCGCTGAGGGGAAATAACTTAGCCCAACAGAAACATGTTATTTTCAAAGCTAACAGCTATTAGTTAACTGGGCCATCTTGTTTAATACTTTGGTAATGTTGAAACTTGAGCTGTCAACAACCTCTCAAAATTCTTTATAGACGTCATGTCAGTCTCATAGGTGCTTTGATCCGTAGCATCACTTGCATAAGGACATGCATATATCCTTTTTTCTGTCGTCATTTCCTTCAAATGCAAAACAGATGAGTAACAACAGTGACAGCACTTTGAGTGAGTGAAAGCAAGTGTGGCTATGTGGGCACTATGGAAACAATGCAACATGTCATCAGCATAATTCTTTGTAATTCTATTTTACTGTCCCAAAATATATCTATCATATATCATATCTGCCACTGTGATTAACACTGTGGGAGCTCATTCATCCAACTCCTAAGTAATCTAACCAACTTTTGCTACTGTCCTTCTGTTGTGAGGAATTCTACTCTACGAAATGGACTTAAAATTTACAATTAAGATTGTAATGGGGTCTCTGTTTTTTTTCTCTTTTAAATCTTCATCAGTTTGGCAGACTGTAGAGATGCTGAATCTCAACACAATAATCACCCTCCTCATCTTATGACCCCTCAGATGGATAATGTAGGTTAACATTGGGCTACAATTTGTTTAACTAAAGTTAGTCAATGACTTGTAAACAAGTAAATTAAAATCACAATTAGTTACTGAAGTTAAAATGCTGTTGAAGAACTGTGACAGGGTCAGTTTTTTGGGTTGCATGTTTTATTACTTTGTTCATTTTGATTGTGATTTAATTTTTTTATTGCATGTCATGTTATTTTGTTTTTACAGTTTTATTTGCATGTAGTTCCTTTTTACGCACTGACCCTGAACGATACACGGACTCACCCAGCAGACTAATTAGCGCAACAAGCCACAGGTGATGGCGAGCACAGGTGACCCTTTTTTTTTCGAGATATGGCTAGTGACGAGGGACGTCAACGCTAGAACGGCAGACGCCGGGAATGGTTAGCGCCGGGAACGCCGGGGGACAGCGGGCGCCGTCACACCAGGGATGCCGTATTTTATGGACAATTACGGACTGTTCAGGCATCACCACCACAGTGGTTTTCCTTTCTATTTTTAGTATTGTTTTGGGTGGTACCATCTCATTTTTATTGTAATAAATCCTTTTAAATTAATGTTATTCTCTTGATGGTCTTTTAACTCTGCTCCCCCCGATTCAGAAGAACCTGTGTGTTTTTAGGAGTCCTAGGCTCCGCATTAATCCTAGGTGGCGTTGTCGGTTTTTCATTTAGATAATCTTATTGATTTTAAACAGGCCCTGAATTAGAGGTTGGGCCCACAAGAACAGTCACATAATCAAGACATAACAACCCAATTTAGGCTACAGCCACAACATTAGCCTTGCAAATTTTGAACGTGATACTACCAGGGCAGGTTCCACTACAGTGATGAGGCACCACTACATAAGATGACCGAAAAGAAAAAAATATCTGTTTGACATGATCTTGTTTCTCCAGTGACAAGTCGATTATTGGTTCAGAATCTGATGTACACAGTCATAATCCAGGGATTCATTGGAGTGTTAGAGCTGCAAGGCTGCAGACTAATGGTGAAGAGAGTAGTTTCTTGGCACACACTCACCACTTCAGCGGAGCATCAGTCCAATGGTCATAGTGTACCTTGGCATTGTTTCTGAGCAGGTGCATCCCTTTATACACACTCAACCCACATAGATGTGTAACGCCACAGAGCACTCACTGTCTCATGATGGTTCCAGCTAGATGATAGAGAATGCAGTTTCCTCCCTTGAGCTGTACAGTCTTGACAGTCTCAGGCAAACAGAACCATTAGGTACCTGGCTGCTCTGATGGGGTCGTTTACCTTGTGCTCACACTAGGGATCCACCGATACCACTTTTTTAGTGGTAAGTACTTAAATTTGGGTACTTGCCAATACCAAGTACTGAAATGAGTCGTAAATAATATCATTAGAGTTCTTTCAATTACTTTGAAAATATGTCAGATATTCATAATGTATAATACATAGAAAGAAAAAAAACATCATCTGTAGGGCGCTGTAATATCGCCATTATTTTATAAAAAAGCACCATCAAAAAGCTACATAAAAGAATACAAATAACAGCCCAGATAACTACATGAAGAAAAAACGTGCAAACAACGTGCAAGCTGTGGTTTCCGCCGTAGCAGTGCCTATAGTAACCACAATAGCAACGTAGCAGCATAGCAACCACCATAGCAACAATATCATACGTGGCAGCCCCACAATTTTCTGGTGAAACAAACTAAAGGCAAGGCAAGGCAAGGCAAGTTTATTTGTATAACACAATTCAGACACAAGGCAACTCAAAGTGCTTCACAGGCACACACAAATTACATTAAAAGACATACAAATTTCATTTAAAAGACATTAAAAATTGCATTAAAAAACATTAAAAATAGCATTTTAAAACCAGTAAAAATATTAACAAACAAACATCAAAACAAGTAGGCTAAAATAGAAAAGCTTTAAAAGAAACAAGACTGTAGAGTCAGAGTAATAATGCAGTTCAAAGTCTTGAATTGCTTCAGTTAAAAGCAGTGGCAAAAAGAAATGTTTTAAGTCTTGATTTAAAAGAGGTGAGAGTTGGAGCAGACCTGCAATTTTCAGGGAGTTTGTTCCAAATATGTGGCGCATAGTAACTGAAAGCTGCTTCTCCATGTTTACTTCTGACTCTGGGGACTGAAAGCAGGCCGGTACCTGACGATCTCAGAGGTCTGGATGGTTCATAACGCGGCAGCAGATCAGAAATGTATTTTGGCCCGAAACCATTCGATGCTTTATAAACCAACAACAGGACTTTGAAATCTATTCTTTAATAGACAGGAAGCCAGTGTAAAGATCCAAGAACTGGAGTGATGTGATCTACTTTTTTGGTTCTTGTTAGGACTCGAGCAGCAGCGTTCTGAATCAGCTGCAACTGTCTGATGGAGTTTTTAGGGAGTCCTGTAAGAACACCATTACAGTAGTCGAGTCCGCTAAAGATAAATCAGTGAACAAGTTTCTCCAAATCCTGCCGAGACATAAGCCCTCTTATCCTGGATATATTCTTAAGGTGATAGTAGGCTGACTTTGTAACTTTCTTAATATGGCTGCTGAAATTCATGTCTGAGTCCATAATTACACCGAGGTTTCTGACTTGGTCTGTAGTTTTCAACATTACAGACTGAAGCTGAGCAGAGACTTTAAGTTGTTCTTCCTTGGATCCAAAAACAGGTATTTCAGTCTTATCTTTGTTTAACTGAAGAAAACTCTGACACATCCAATCATTGATTTGTTCAATGCATCTACTCAGGGTATTGTCGCGACCACATGCCACCCTGGACACTAAAGATTTAATGGTAGGGCTCTAGCGAGTCTAGGCTACAGGGATGACACAGGTGCACATATTTCTGTTAATGAAAACTGGAGCTCGGTGGGAGTCGGCTGCCATACTGCACAATATTCGACTTACCGGCTGCCTCCGCCAACGCTCACCACCTGTAGCTTGGTCCGAGAGGCCTTCCAGGTATGTCGGCGTCCCGCTTCAGAGGCCTCTGGCCAGCCACCTGCTCCAGCGTCCTGGTTTGACGCCTCGGTCCGTCGATGCCCGATTGCGGTTTAATCAGTTCATTTATTTGTTTAGACGAGACAAAAATAAATCATAATTCACTCTGGAGGTTGAGGGGGTTCTTCCTCTCTTCGAATCACTTTCCTTTTTCCCGGGTGTCCGCCTCATGCGTCCACGAGACTCCCTGTTGGCTGTTTCCCACACTGCCCCGCTCCTTCCGCTCATGTCAGATTTAAGCGGCAGCATAACCAGGCAACCAATTAAACATTACACAGTATGGCAGCCCTTCAAATCTCAGAAAGTGACCATAACATTCCTTCCCTCCATAAACAAAAAAAAAACGCTGGACAACATATAACATTTTTTTTTTTTTTTTTCCTTTTTCCATTTCACTGTCCTTACAACCTTCATACAGATCCCCCTGCAAATTAGGTCCACTCAACTCTCACTTCCATCTGACATCCTTCCTCAACAAGTTGGTCAAAGGGCCCGTGATTGTCGCAAAGTTTGGAATAAACCTGCGATAAAACCCACACATGCCCAGTATACGCATTAGCTGTGTGCGAGTCTGAGGCACTGGAAAGTCTAGGATGGCTTGCACTTTGGCAGCACTCTACCACACTCAACTTGGTGACCCAAATAGGTGACAGTTCCTTTCCCAAACTCGCATTTGTCGCAAGCGCAGATACGCACGGGCCCGTGGTGTCAGAGGCACCTGGAAATAACCTTTCAACAGGTCCACTTTAGTAACAAACTGAGCACACCCCACTTGATCGATGCAGTCCTCTAATCGGGGTATGGGAAATGCATCAGACTTAGTCACACTGTTCACCTTTCTAAAGTCAACACAAAACCGGTCTGCCCTGCCTTCCTGAGCGGCCAACACCACAGGAGAGCTCCATGCACCATCTGCTGGTTCAATCACCCCAATTTGGAGCATGTACTGTACCTCATCCTCAACTGCTTTCTTCTTGTGAGGGGGAAACCGGTACGGGTGTTGCTTGATGGGAGTCGCCCCCTGACATCCACATCATGCACAGCTTTATCTGTCCTTCCCGGTACGTCCCTGAACAAACCAGGAAAGGAGTCAACCAAATGCAGAATCTGTCGCCTCTGAGGCTCAGTCAAATGCACTAACTGTTCTTTCAACACTGCACGAGCCTCAGTATTGCACAGCCTGGCACTAACCACTTCTGGAGTGCTCACTGACAAATCTTCACAGTTTTCAACCTCAGACTCATCAGTCTGAGCTGGCATGGCACAGCACACTGTCGCTACAGGACTCTCATAGGCGTGACACAACCACGTCTTCAACCTTCTATCTGGGGTACTCACAATATAATTTAAGTCACCAACCCTCTTCAAAACCCTATATGGACCCACAAAGCCCGGTCCCAGGGGTCCCTTTGGGCAAGAGTTCAAAACTAAAACGACATCCCCAGGGTCAAACTGTCTGACCACAGCTTTTCGATCGTATCTGACCTTCATGCGAACCTTGCTGGCAAACAGGTGCTTTCTAGCTGCCTCACCCGCTGACTGCAACTTGGTCCTGAAAGATGACACATAATGCAAAACATCACCAGGCTGCTTTGGGTCAACCACCTGTTCCTCATGGTGACCTCATGTCCAAAAACCAGCTCAAACGGGCAGAAACCTAACGACTCAGTGGGAGCATCCCGAGTTGCAAACAGCAGAAAAGGGATCGCCTCATCCCACTCCTTTGGGTGAGCCTCCACAAATGTTCGAATCATGCGCTTCAGTGTTCCGTGAAACCTTTCTATGGCTCCCTGCGACTGAGGATGATAGACTGAAGAATGTTTAGGGGACACCTGCAACTCTGCCATGACCTGTTGGTATAACCTGGACGTAAAATTAGAACCTCGGTCAGACTGGATGGAGCGTGGCAGCCCAGCCCAAGAGAAAAACTTTATCAGATGTTCCACAATGGTTTTCGCTTTAATACTACGGAAAGGAAAAGCCTCAGGATATCTAGTAGCCACATCCATTATTGTCAAGAGATACTCATATCCCCTCCTAGACTTTGGCAAAAGCCCTACACAGTCAACCATTATGCGTGCAAATGGATCATCCTCCACTGGTAGAGGTTGTAGCGGAGCCACCGGTACTGCAGCCCCTGGCTTTCCCACCATCTGACACGAATGGCAACACCGGCAGAATCGCTTCACATCCTTACGAATACTAGGCCAAAAGAAATGACGACAAATTTTGTCCATAGTTTTCTTGGAACCCAGATGCCCACCAAGCACTGACTCATGAGCTAGTCTCAACACCTCCTTTCTATAACACTGGGGCAAAATCACTTGTTCAAGTGTGGCCCAATGGGCATCTGCAGGTCTAGTAGGGGGTCGCCATTTCCTACAAAGCACGCCATCTCTAAGGAGATAACACTTGGGCATCTCTTTAGCTTCCTGCACTGTCACTGCCAGTTTTATTGCATGTTTTAACGAAGAGTCCTCCCGCTGCTTGCACACCAGTGACTCGCGGTTCAGAGGGACCTCCTCAGTTCCTACTCTCAGCACCTGCTCTTCACTCTCAGCCCCTTCACCAGTGCTTCCCGGGGGATCCACTCCTTGCTGCCCCTGATCTACCACAACACTGTTCACTGGGTCCCCCTCAACAGCTGCAACTGCTGATTATAAACTGTTATCCCACTGGCTGAGCAGGGAGTCAGACAGGTCACTCAACAGAGGATCCATGGGCTCTTGCTGCACCTTAGTTTCCTCAGCTCTCTTGTTAGCCTGCGCACGGGTAACCACACAGGCGGTGAAAACTTCAGGGAACTCTGACTCTAACTCCCTAGCCTCAGGAGGATCAACAGGACATTCAGACACCTCAGGCAAAACCGTAACTCCAGCCACATCATTACCCATTACTAAGTCTATGGTTTTAAATGGGAGGTCTGGTGCTTCCGCCACCAGCACAACCCCAGTCACCAACCCAGACCGTAAGTAGAGGCGATGTATCGATAGCCAGTCATAACCACCTCCTACTCCTAGCACCGCAGTGAACTATCCTGTAAAGCTTGAGTTGGGCAGGTCAACAACTCCTTTCCTGATTAGTGTTTGATTTGCCCCAGTGTCTCTCAAGATAGTAATGGGCACAGATAACCCCTCACTTAAGTCAGACAGGGAACCCACAGAAATAAATCCCTCATAACCTCGCAACTCCTCCTCAGGCCTCTGCTCCACAGACACAAGACCTACAGGCTTAGCTGCACTAAACCTGTTAGCCAAACGAGGGCACTGAGTTTTCTTGTGACCCACCTTGTGACACCAGAAGCAACGCAACTCTCCGGAGGAGGTCTGTTGCCGGTTGGGGGCCTGAGCTGGCCCTCTCAGCTGGGCCGGGTGCGGGAAACTATTCCTTTCAGTCACAGGGGGGCGCCAGTTTCCAACCTCACTCTGCCTCGGATATCGCTCCTCCCCTCTGTCCTCAAATCCCTTCCTCCTGCTGACCATGGCTGAGGCACCCCCATGGGCCACCTCATAGCTATCTGCTAGCTCAGCTGCACGCTGGGGGGTTGACACATCACGCTCGTTTAAATAAACTTCAACCTCCTTGGGAACACTTAGCTTGAATTGCTCCAAGAGGACCAGATCCCTAAGCTTCAGGTAGTCAAAAGCCTGACATGCCTTGATCCAGCGGTCAAAAATCACCTCCTGTCGCCGCCATAAATCCAGATAAGAATCACCCTGCTGTCTTCTGAGTTGTCTGAACTGTCTTCTATAAGCTTCCTCATGCCATCCTCCAAAGAAACATCCTCTTCCTCGGCTAACGCTATCATCTGCTCTTTCTTTAGTTTTCTGAACTGCTCTCGGGTCAGATCAGCAACCAACAACACACCATCAACCATGTCCGATGCCATTACAACGGGTCAGAGAAAAAGGCAAAAAAAATTACTAATGAGCTACGCCAGCCCCGCTACCAAACAACCACTACAACCGCCAAACAAAACCACCACAGGAGAACGCACCTCCCTATGCTGTCATTTCACCCCAGTTCACTGTCCTGAACTCAGCAAGGCATTACGGCCACGGGTAGAGCTATCGCTAACAGTACTGACTCTGAAAATGAAAAGGTCCAGACTTGCTCGGCTAATCCGAGCCTAAGTGTAAACCCCTCCGTTTCTCCTCTCTCTAACCTGGTGGTATACACTTTTTGATGAGCCGCTCAAAACGACTCGGTCGCCTTTACCCGTTCAGAGGCCTCTGGCCGGCCACCTGCTCCAGCGTCCTGGTTGCGTTGACCTCGGTCCGTCGACGCCCGGTCGCGGTTTAGTCAGTTCATTTATTTGTTTAGACGAGACAAAAATAAATCATAATTCACTCTGGAGGTTGAGGGGGTTCTTCCTCTCTTTGAATCACTTTCCTTTTTCCCGGGCGTCCGCCTCATGCGTCCATGAGACTCCCTGTTGGCTGTTTCCCACACTGCCCCGCTCCTTCCGCTAACATCAGATTTAAGCGGCAGCGTAACCAGGCAACCAATCAAACATTACACAGTATGGCAGCCCTTCAAATCTCAGAAAGTGACCATAACAGTATGTATGGGATTATAGTCCCCTGGTGATATGGTTATTTAAATTTGTGTGTCATCTGCATAACTATCGTAGCAAATTTCATTGTTTTCCATTATCTGAGCTAGAGGGAGCATGTTAATGTTAAATAGTAAAGGCCCCAGAATGGAGCCCTGGGGTACTCCACTTTTCATCCGTTCAGATGTGTAATTACCAATAGACACAAAGTAATCTCTCTCATTTAGATAAGATTTAAACCACTTTAGTGTTGTACCAGAGAGTCCAACTCAGTTTTCCAGTCGGTCCAGTAGTATATTATGGTCGACTGTGTCAAACGCAGCACTGAGATCCAGTAATACTAAGACTGAGATTTTTCCGCTGTCTGTGTTTGAATGAATGTCGATGAGGACCTTAACAAGAGCCGTCTCAGTGCTGTCATGTAGTCGAAATCCTGATTGGAAAACATCAAAACAGCCATTTATTATTAAGTCATTGCTCAGCTGTTGAAAAACAGCTTTTTCAATTATTTAACTTAAAATTGGGAGGTTTGAAGTGGGCCTATAGTTATTCATTACTGATGTGTCTAGAGTTCTCTTCTTTAGGAGTGGTTTAATGACTGCAGTCTTAATGGCTAAAGACCACATACATTCACTGAGCGAGGGAATGTCATCAAAACACATTTTAATGCAATACCTATCTTAAATTAATGCATTTTTCACTAGATATAAAAGGAATGGCAGCCATGTTTTTTGTTCTCACAGCCAGAAAGTTGATGGTCATGTGATGTGGACGCAGGCCATAGAAAAGAATAGGCCAAAAAAGTTCTAGACTCACAATTTAAGAGCCGCTATTGTGAAACTACTACATTTTGCCCTATGGACCAATGTAGCTATTATACATTTTCATGTGAGACATGGGTTGCCAAAATACAACAATATTTCATTAGACTGCCTTTATCTTTGATTACAGCATGCATTGGCTGTGGCATCATTTTCATCATCTTAAGTGTGTTCAATGTCACAACATTTATTTCTGTCCAGAGTTAAATTCATTTTTCGCCAAGATCTTGTATTGATGATGGGAGATTCCGGCTGCTGCATAAAGTCTTCTCCAGCCCATCCCAAAGATTCTCAATGGGGTTAAGATCTGGCCAGTCCAAGTGTGAAAATGATGTCTCATCCTCACTGAACCACTCTTTCACAGTTTGAGACTGATGAATTGTGGCATTGTTATCTTGGAATATGCCCATGTTATCATGGAAGTAAAATAAATCCATTGATAGAAATACCTGGTCATTCATTCTATTCAGGAAGTCACCTGACCTAAATGTTTAGGCATGTAACATTGCTGAACCTGGACCTGACCAACTGAAGCAGCCCCAGATCATAACACTGCCCCCACAGGCTTGTACAGTGGACACTAGGCATGATGGGTGCAGCACTTCATCCGCCCCTCTTTTTACCATGATGTCCCCATAACCCTCAAACATGGTAAACCTGGACTCATCAGACCACACAACCTTTTTCCATTGCTCTAGTGTCCAATCTTTATGCTCCCTAACAAGTTGAAATTAGTTACCCATAGTAGTAGAATTCACATTGTCCTGCCTACAAGAAACAATCTGTTTCTTCTGATTAACATTCTGACCCCATAGCGGCCCCCGAGGCAGATGTGTATGTTCACCTCTCTCTTGAATGCCATCCCTACTATCTACCGGGGGAATTTACTGCTGTATTTTTGGCCACTGTTTACATCCCCCCGTGAGCTAACTCCACAGCAGCATACGGGGCTATACTGAGTATGTGACCGGGCATATTAGCACTTGTGTCGACAACATTGTGCCCACCATACCTTATCAAGAAGTTTCCAAACCAGAAGCACTAGATAAACAGTCAGGTAAGTCACATGCTAAGTGCTCTTTCTCTTGCATTTAGATCAGGCAATGAGACAGAGTACAAATCTGCAAAGTATTGACTGGAAAAAGCCATCACAGCGGCCAAAAGGCAGTACAGAGAGAAGCTGGATGGCTTCTATTCCACTGCTGGCTCTGGGAGGATGTGGCAAGGCCTACAGCACATCACAGGACCACCACCAGCGCCATCAGCTCCACAGGCAGCTTGCCGGATGACCTCAACACCTTTTACAGCCGCCTCTGGACCTCCAGCCACACAACAGAGAGGAGACACACACACACCAGGACCCCCCGATCCCCCTCCCCAACACCAACCATCTCATCAGGCCAGGTACACAAAGTCCTGAGGAACATCAACCCCTTCAAGGCAGCTGTACCAGAAAACATCCCTGGGAGAGCTTTCTCACTCTCTATAGCTTCCTCCTCATCCTCATCTTTCTCCTCCTCCTTGTCCTCCTCCTCCTCTGTTTTCATTCAGGCTTCCTTCTGATGGACCCAGGTCCCTTTGACCATCTCCCTCTCCTGGCTCCTGCTGCCTCACATATTGATGCTTATGGCTCCTAGGCCCTGCTGGATCATTGCCCTCCTCTGTTTAACTATCTCCTTATATCTGTATTTCTGTAAAATGCGATGCCTCTTCACCGTGATCCTCTCTGTTTTACTGCTAATTATCATGTGTGGCCTGTCCTCTTCCAGGTCACCACGGTGGCTCGGGTACCACTTGGCGATACCTAGGGTTAGGGTTAGGGTTAGTGATCTCCTGGATCCACACATTTGACTATAATATGTTCAGTCTGTCAGTGCAACTTTTAACTGTAATTTTGTTGTTCTTTCTGTACATTAGACATCGTTTGTGTGTGGCGTTGTTTCGCCTCCTCGTGCTGACCGGGCTTCCCCAGCTTACCTATATGCTTATGTAGCAGGAGGTCACTAGGACCCAAAGAGCAGAGACCAATCAAGTGACAGGCATTGGAGGAGGGACTGATTGGCAGCAGGTGTGACTGCAGCAGTCACTCTCCAAATCCTTTGTGCACGCCAGGGCTGTGACTGTTTGATTCCCCGTGGCTCTGGTAGGATGGACTTTTAACATTGTTTTATACTCATGTTAGCATTTTAATTGTTAGGGTATGGTGGGGGTGCTTGCACCCCGAGGTATTTGTATTTTAATGATTTTAATTTTAGGTCTGCCAAACTTGCTTTTAGGACTGACTTGACTGCCAGCACAGAGGTGTGTAAAACATACAGCTTTTAAACCTCTTGTGTTCTAAAGTAAACTAACAGTGCTTTTGTTTGTTTTTAGGCAAAGCACTTAGCACCAATACACACCAATACACCAGTCATAATATGACCAAGATTGCGGCGAGCAGGAGGCTGGCCAAGTTGCACAGGGATGACAATACACTGCTGCTCAAAGCACATAAAAAGATTGCTGACCTGAAGGAGGATATTAGACGGCTCTTCGATGAGCTTCACAAGAAGGACTCCCTACTATCCAGCTTTATGGACCTGGCGAGTGAACAGTCCAAAAAGTTGGCCTCCCTCAGCTCAGCGGTCCAGGAGACGGTTGTGTGGGACCCCGTCACCTGCCCGCAGCCCTCCTTCTGCTCAACCATCAGCATTGACCCGACCTGGGCCGAGGTGGTGGTCCATGGCCGTAATAAGGGCTCGGGCGAGTTCCCCTCTTCTCCTCTTCCTTTGAGTCTCTCAAATCGCTTTTCCATCTTGGCCGCCGATAACCACCATCATCCGTTCGACTCCACTGCACCTCCTCCTCCTCAGCTGGGTGAATATAAATATCCTTGAACATGTTATTCCTTTAGGACTGTGATATACATCCTTAAACACTTAGTTATTCAGCAACAAAGTTTACAAGGGCACACATCCAAGCCGCCTGCCATTCACACCACGTCATCCCCGCGGGCAGCTAACTTCGCCACCGACCCCCGAGCAGCTACAAATCCCACCGATGGGACAATCCAGCGGCCCTCCTCGCGATCTGCGACCTCCACCGCCCGGCGTTGGATTCTGAGGGAGGCCGTGTTCCGTCGCTCAGGTGGACTTCCTCAACTGGACCGGGCAGGGGATCCTCCTGCTGGTTCAGCTACCACCGGCTCGCGTCCCTCGCCCACCGGGTCTCGTCACATGGACAGCGCACCATCCAGCCGGGATCCATCTGGCACAAACCTGGCAGTGCGTACCGCTGTTCTGCCTCCTCGTGCTGACGCGCTTCCCCAGCTGGACCTGGGTGATGTGGATCCATCTCCTTTGCCATCTCCCCCCCACTCCCTCTTCTCTCCTACGACTTTGATTGTGGGTGACAGCACTACCAGGTTCATGCGCTTTTTCAATGCAATCACACACTGCTTGCCTGGAGCCACAGTCCCAGTCATCCTGGATAAAATACCTGGGCTGCTGAACTCGATCCCACTTTCTGTTAACCGGATTATAATCCACGTAGGTTCCAACGACTCCGCTCACGGGCAGTCAGAGTTGACAAAAAATGATTTTAAAGAACTTTTTAGTCTTCTAAAAAGCTGGGGGAAGTCTGTTTTCATCAGCGGCCCCCTACCCTTGTCATGCCGCAGTACAGAGCGCTTCAGTAGACTCCTCAGGCCTAATTCCTGGCTCAGTCTGACCTGCAGAGCCACCAATATGTGTTTCATTGACAATTTTAATCTGTTTTGGAACCGTCCCTCACTTTACAGTCATGACAGTGCCCACCCTAACAGGCTGGGCTGTTCAATATTGAAGGCTAACTTACAATACCATGTACAGAATGCACACACACACCAAGGGCCACACCCTGGACCTTGTCTTCTCCCTTGGTTTAAACATTGCTAATGTGTGTGTTAGCGATCACAGTTGTGTTTTCTTTGACCTCACCTTTCCCTTGGATCCTCCTCCTCTGAAAATGAGGGCAGAAAGGCGGTTTATAAATGAGGATGCTGTTTGGAAGTTCTCTGTCTTATTCGACCCATACTCCCTGGTGGGATACAGTGATGCAGATGCTTTAATAGGGGCTTTTAACAGCCATTGCTTGGACAGTATAGACAAGTGACACCTTTGAAATTAAGCAATGTCTCACATAAAAATCATTGTCCGTGGATTGATGAACCTATTAAGAATCTCCAGAGAAACTGTCGAAAGGTAGAGCGCCTATGGAAACCACTGAACTCTCATGTGGGGTTCCCCAGGGCTCGGGCTTGGGACTAATCTTATTCCTCTTGTACATACTCCCACTAGGAACAGTAATCAGGTCTTGTATATATCAATGTATCATACCATTTTTATGCTGATGACATTCAGCTGTATTGTAAGTTTAAACCTTCTGAGCTCCATAAACTGTCTTCCTTAACTGACTTCCTGACCAACATCAAAAAATGGTTAAACAGCAACTACATGAAGCTTAATTCTGATAAAACAGAAACATTGATTATTGCACCGGATGACAAAATCCCTCAGATCAGGCAGTACATTGGTGATGTTTTAGGCTCATCTGTTCAGTCAAGCCTCAGAAACTTGGGAGTCATTTTTGATTTTTGATTTTTGTTGGTGGTCCCTTACACCCACTTTAAGACCAGTGGTGACTGGTCCTTTCAGGCAGTGGCACCCAAACTTTGGAATGCCCTGCCTCTCTCTCTTAGATGCTCCGAGTCTGTGGACTCTTTTAGGAAACAGCTGAAAACTTTCTTATTTAAGCAGGCTTTTAGTTGATATCTTCAATTGTTTTATTCATTGTATTTTTATGTTTTTACTGTTGTATTTTATTTTATTGTGAAGCACTTTGTGATTTTAATCTGTGAAAAGTGCTATATAAATAAAATTTACTGACATACTTACTTACTGACTGCCGTTTATTTTAGTTTAGTATTATATATATATTTTAGCTTTATTGATCTTATTGTTTTTATTGTTTAATATAGGATTGGAATTGTTTTTAGAGTTTTAACATTCTGTCTCCTTTTGTCTCTAGTTCTGCGGCTGGCGAGGTCCTCCATTCACCGGTGTGGTTGATGCTGGGAGTTCACTTTAGATGGTGATATGGTTTGTGGTTGCACATTGTATTAATGTGGTGTTTTATTTGAAGTGCGTTGGGTTTATATTTATTTTGAATACTAAGTATACTCCCAGTGTCCTAGCAGTGAGTGGTTGGTGTCCCAGCCGTAGTATGACTGTCTGTCCTCTTGTCTCTTCTTACCTGTGTTCTTAGAGTTTTAGTTGTAATAAAATAAATGGCATGTATGACCCACACTGGCTGTTGCGGCCTCTTCAGAGAAGCCCCTGTGTACTCGGTACCTTCTTAAAGGTTACACTTAGTTAAATCCAAGTGGTGGCTTTTGGTGGAGGACCTGAATATTCCCAGGGCCCTCTTTTGCTTGGTGAGAGACTGTAGCATGTAGTATGTGCAATTCCAGCAGGTCTGCACGTCCTGTTGAAGTCTTTTTATAGGCAGATTGAGCGGCACCTGAATATCCTCCATATGGGTGTAGGCTACGGTGTAAAGTTTAAAATGTCAGACTATTTTACATCTGACTGCCACTGCATCAGCTACACTTCTCTGAGGCAAAAGGCCCTCATTAACATCCAGCTAGAGGGTGTGTGCTAGGGTTAGGGATTCCAGCATGGGTGTGTGTGTATAGCATAGTTGGTAGTCAGCATCTTAACAGTCTCTCATCTGTTCGATATCATGTGTGCAGGCCAGGGTCCACTCCAGACGCTGCAGTCTTAAGATTGAGTTGGGCTTCCTGAGGCTGAAGGTGCTGCCGGCCTAGTCTCCTTGATTGGTCAAAAGACAGCCATCAGCTTAATGACTGAGAAGTGGGACCAATCTAGGAAGCAACCAACCAACCGGCACGGCTGACCTTGGCCTCTGACTTTCTCCTCTTGTTAAATCCTGGACACTGATCATTTTAGATTCTCCCTTTGATTTTTAGTACTTTTGGTTATAAACAAAGTAAGTAAGCTTTTAAACTTTCATTGGGATGAAGTCTTTTGTCTGCTACTTAAACTGGCTGGTCAGATCTAGAATCTGTTATAATACCTGGGCTCCAGCACACTGAGAAGACTTTGAAATCCCATATTATCGACAATTGACTATCGGATGGTCATCAAGAGAAATGCACTGGGCAAGTGCCTCCATTATTGTCACCAACCGTTCATTGTTTTTGGACATTTTCTCTTGCTTCTCTAGTGTTTGCTACAAAGTTGGTTGTTGCTGTTTCCTGCTGCTACTAGTAGCAAACTCCTGTACTCTCCTGAACTTTGTCGTGTTGGTTCAGATGTTCTATCAAATTGCTTGTGCTGAAGAGGACCTAGTTTTTAAACTCCTCGTGAGAGCAAAGTTTGCAGTCTGCTTTACTTCTATCATTTTCGTTTACCTCAATAAATCTCCAAAATGCGACACCTCCTCCACAGCTTACCTGCTCAACAGAAAGGTTAACGTCAAGCTGCAGTAAGGTGGTATCAGGTGTTGCTGTATCTGAGTTGTTTTATATTTCTGCTCACGATAACATGTGCACAGTATCTGAACGATACATGATCGGCGCGTCCCTAACTAACACTGGTTCCCTATTTTAGTGTTGTACACTGTATGTACACCAACTCGGTCCCATGGTGATAAAGTGGAACAGGTGCACAGCATAATGCCTCCTTTTGCTTCCATGATTCATGGTCATTTATAGCTAATGTTTCTTTTTCTGTTGATATACATTGAACAGAACTAGATCAACAACTTTGTGTTGAAAATTGATGATATCAAAGAATGCTCATATCATCTTCCTGTGAGAGAGCCAAAAATAAAGCAGGTGTGAGTAAATGTCCAGAGCTTAGACTGGCATATTTCTGTGATTGATGTGAATCATATATACTATTCTTGGCACCCAGAGCTTGTGTCCAGTGGCTTTAACAAACGGACACAGTTAGAGGCTTGATCTGGTGAACATTATGCAGCAGAGCATTTATGGAGCATTTGTGCAAAATGCACAATTAAGCAAAATGTTAATTGTTTCTCTGGATTGCTACAGACAAAAAAACATTTAAAAAGTTAAAAGAGATTGGATGTTGGATTTATCGTTCATTTGCCAGGTGGATACAAACAAAAGGACAAATGAACAAAATTAATGCAGATTCGCTGTCTTTTGAAAGTGTTTTAAGTGTTTTTCTTTTCAACGATTTATGGAACCAAAGTATGGTGATTGGTACGGGAATACAAAAATAATGCATGCAATAAAATAAAATCAAGATAAAATTAGGCCAAATAAAATAAAAATGGAAACAGTAATTCTTTCCATAGCCTTATGTTCCAGTTGGTACTACTACTTCCTGCTATGTAGGCACTGGTCATTGGGACCACGTGTACATTGTGAGGTGCAGAATTATCCAGGTTAGATCTAACTTCTGGGATATTGACTCCACATGAATTGCTTGGTTACCTCTAGTCATCTTTCCTCTCATCCTTTTCCTTCTGTTCATCTTCTCTTTCATCTACTCTTCTCATTGTTATCATTTCATTCCCGTCTTTCTGTGTGACTTCGACTCTTGTTTTCACACCCCCTTCTTTTGTCCTCATGTAATTTCTCTCTGTGTCCCTGCTCCATCATCTTCATCATGTGCCCTGACTCTGGTAATGCCCAACATCATGTCAGCCACTGACAGTAAATCCTCAGGGGATGCTGCCCAGCTCATTTCCAGGAAGGCCTCTACACAGGTCAGTGTGTGATGTGTTATCACAGAGGGTGGAAAGTTAGAGAGAGAAGGATAGAAAAAGAGAGGATGAAATGGCTTCTTCACTCTCTGTTGTACTTTTCACCTGGATATTAAACTGCTCCGTGTTTATCTCGACCACCGCAGGAAAGATTTAAATTGTATCCCTTATATTGTGTGTTTTCCTCTCACAAAAATTCTGGACTAATTTCATTATTGTGTTTTCTTGCTCTGGGCTTGTGAACGGGTTATAATAACCTACAAATTGAACTATGATAATAGTAAAACAAATCAATGTTACTGTTACTGAAGGATCTGATGTGCTCTCAGAGCCTTTAATCCACTGCCCCTGCGTGAAATCTCTACAAGCTAAAGACAAGTGTCGATAAGGAGTATCATTCAACACAGAGAAAAACAGTGTCCTGTATCTATCTATTCATTACAACTGTGCTGGGTGTTATAATTTCTCTCTGATCCTGAGGCTCATCATAAAAAAAGACAGCACACACTTTCTGAGCATCTTTTCATCAGGAAACTCCATAATCCATACATTTTCTTTCTATGGGTTTCACATAGGAATTTACATGGCTTTTAGATGTAGGCTTGGTGATTCCCTGGATGTTATTACAGAGAAGATTACGGTTATCCTTCGTGCTTACATTCCTTTGCCTCACTTCTTTTTAGAAGTTGTTTTAGCTAAATTCTACTATCATGTCCATATTTCTTCTGCTTCATCTGCCTTCATACCGTGGCGCACTGAGCAAGAAGGAAATTTGGTGACAGACCGCAACACCAGCACTAAAGATATGTGGCAAGCGATTCAAGATGTCACAGGCTACAAAACCATAATGTGTGTGAGGCTATGTCGCTGGAATAGCTGAAAACATCTTATGACTGCTTTGATCTCCTCAAAAGTCAGCTGTAAAGGTGCCTTCAGAGGACCAGTCACTGTAAGTTACCACAGATACAAGAACAACCCTGCTGAGAGTGATTATAAATAAGTTCTGCTGGTCCAGGTAATATCCCTGGCCCTGTACTGAAAACATGTGTTAATCAGCTAGCTGATGTTATTACTGATGTTTTTAACATCTCACTCTCACAGGAGGCTATTGGCTGTCTTAAGACAGCCATCATTGTTCCTATACCTAAAAAGTCTGCTGTGTCTAGTCTTAATGGCTACCATCCTCTGGCCCTTAACCCCATCCTGATGAAGTACATCAAGAAACATGTTCTCCAACATATCACAGAACGTCCCTGCTTTCCTGGACCCTCACCAGTATGCTGTCAGCAGGTCCACAGAGGATGGCATAACCACTGCCCTCCTATCACTGTATCACTGTCAGCAAAACCAAAGAGCTGATTTTTATTTCAGAGAAAAGGAGGCAAACACTCCTGTCTCCGTCAGTGGAGCTGACATGGAGCAGGTGAGCAGTTTTAGGTTCCTGGCAATCTACGTGACAGAGAAACTGTCATCGACTTTACACATCATCAGCCTGGTAAAAAAAAAGGGGGGGCGGGCACAGAAAGGGATTTTACTTAATAGGAGTAACCCACAGGCCAGTTTTTTCCATGTATAATAATTCAATGCTGGATTACCACTAAATAAGTAGACTAAGGTTGTAATGCCACAAGCCAAGTTCCAGCAGCATATAGAGATCTCATGTAGCCACCAAATAAATCTGAAAACTGAAACAATCTGCATACTACACCATGGAATAATTTCACATCCCTTCTCATATTACAACCATCAATTATGGTAAATGTAAATGGACTTGATGTAGCGCTTTTCTAGTGTACTGACTACACAAAGCACTTTACAACACTTGCCACATACAACTGTTCACACGTTCATACTCTGACTGCAGAGGCTTCCATGCAAGCTTTTGACCTGCTCATCAGGAGCAATGCAGTGTTTCCCAACCACAGTGCCACATAATATTTCTATGCTCAGCCGTTCAGAACACAGTCTCACAGCAATAGAAAAGCCAGGAGCAATTTGGAGTTCAGTATCGTGACCACCGCACCCTCCTTTAGTGGATGACCCGCTCTAGCTCCTGGGCCTCAGCTTTAATATATTCAGTCATAAATTGCGCTCAGCATCAACAAATGTGTCCATCTTAACAATTCCACTTCAATTCCAGCAATGTGTCCTTCAGTAAGCACTTGATTGTGCTCATTGAGCCTCTGCTGAGGTCCAATAAAGAACTGTTTTATTTGCCTCATTTAAAGTGCTTGGTTATTGTGTTTGAAGATGTTTTATTCGTTTGCTTTGCAGAGAGGGACCCGAGGACCAGTAGAAAAGAACTGAGTTTCATTAGAATTTACTATTAGTATCAAGGCCAGATTAGCTGTGGATGTGGTATCCAGGAACCTCAAAGCTTCATCAGCATGTCCCACTGGGTGCTCTCTGAGATGAAACATTGTTTAATTTTCACTCCGCTCGTCTCTTACATGCGTGACGATGCAATCATGTTTGTCTTCAGTCGTTTTTTTCAGTCCTGTTAAAGGAAGAGACATTTGTTTTATATGTTTCACTTACACTGCAAATATTAGGTGTGTATTAAATCAAACCTCATTCATTTCCTTTTTTCCCCATGTACATGTAATTAAAATGTAAAGAAAAAAGGGTGATGGGCAACTTTAACAGTTTGCCCAGATAACAGAAGCTCATTGGGTTTTTTAAGTACTAACTGAACACATACTTACATCAAGATTTTAAAGATTTTAAAAAGCAGAAGAAACACATGTGGGAACACACTACAGCCTGTAGCTTATTTAGTGAAACTGGATTTGTCATCAGTTTAGTTATGTTCTTTTTTCAACATATTTCCTTCCTTTCCCAACTTTAACTGAAGAAAGTCGCCACGCTCCATTCACCAAGCATTGTTACCTACTTTGCCTACAAAGATCATTGATCATGTTACCAACAAATCCCCATAATTTCTAGGGCTTCAACGACATGTTTATCTTCCAATACTATCACAATACTGATTATATTGTGTATATAGAATTGAAACTATTAAATATCGTGATACATTATGATTTATTGCCATTTTTATTTGCAACATTAGACCATAGGGACAAGTTTAATCATAGCTCTATATGAAAACTGTATAACAACATTTTACAATACAAACAACATTTCAGTGGGACAACACTGGCTTGTCCCTGGCACTTTACCTTGCCATCAGGCAGGCCTATCCGATTTAATTAGGAGATTTAAACTCACTTCCGGCTATCAGAATTAATCAGTAGTCACATCAAACAGAATTTGTTAAGCATGAGAGCATCACCCTTAAAAAAGGGAAAATTGATATTATTAATGTATAATTGGTCGTGAATGCAGGAGGCATTCACAACATATCTTCTTCTACACACTGAATTCTTTATTTTTCTTCTTATTATATCTTCTGGGTCTGATCTTCTGGCCCTTAACTTGTTCCACATTCTTCAATGTTATCACTCCATTCAAACAACAAATCACAGCAAATCGACAGTCCTTCTAGCCAGCATTGCAGTTTGGCTCAAAACTTATATTCTATTTTTAATGCTTCACTCTCATTCAACTATTCGGAAGCTTCATCCTCTTCAGACCAGACTTCAAATAAATGAAAGCCACCAGTTCAGTTTGGCCTTAGCATTTCAACAAACCCTAAAGTATATCACAGTTTTTAGATATTAGATATGTTTTCACAGCTAGCAGTGCACATTTGGTGCCAGCTTCTCAACGGGGAGCATTCACAATCACAAGTTCTTCAGAGTTAGTTATTACTGTTATTTCATTCAGTCACGATCTGAAGGTCGCTACTAAGTTCCTGACTCGCGTACAGTGACCTTAATACTTCATGAATACAATGTTGTATAACCAGGTTACTTATGAAAAAATTTAATTAAATTACTAACCATACACACACACACACACACACAATTAATGACTACTAAACACACTGTAGGTATAATTACAGTACAAACAGATATGAATATACACAATGCATATACTGTTAACTTTAAAAGCGACTTTACTTTATTTTGCCACATGTCACAGGTCAGCACACAGATTTATTACACGACTGTAGATTTTGACTACACTATTTTTATCTGCTGAACATAATAAACTTGTATCTGAGTATCCACTTACATTTGCAAAGCATTAACAAATAAATATGTTATGAAATGAATATAAAACAAGGAATCAAGGCAATCATAAAAAACCACAAGCCATAAAATCGGTGATGTTCATGGAGAGGAACATGTTCGCC
The DNA here is from genome assembly GCF_900880675.1 of Sparus aurata. Lineage (NCBI taxonomy): Eukaryota > Metazoa > Chordata > Actinopteri > Spariformes > Sparidae > Sparus > Sparus aurata. The sequence continues at coordinate 36,752,070 of NC_044194.1, forward strand.
TGACCGTTTGCTCTTCAGACACGTGTGGAGCTCCTCAGATAAGCTTGTTAAAATCGCATATCAGATTAGCAGAGACGTATTTTTTCCCTTTTTAAATTCAATCCCATGTCTCCGAGGGCGACAAAGAAAAATCTGATGATGGCATTATATGGTATTATTGAATTCCATTATGCGATGTGTTCGTGACCTGCCCATCCTGTCGGTAGGAGGGGGCTGCTGACGCGCTGGCATCAGCGGGGTCGGGCTGGATCACATAAAAGGTGGATGGAGTGTTCGTTCCATCCGAACCGCTGCAGCAGACACCGAGCAACTACTACAGCGAACTTCAGAGTGGAACAGACGGCGGGACAAGCGTTTCAAAGGTAAATACTTCGTTCTCGTCTTTGGGAAAGTTAATTTATGTCCAACTTAATGTAGGCTCTGCTCATGACAAGTCCTCCTGAACCTTTGCTGATGATCTGAGTGCTCCCGCTTGTTCTGTGGTTGTGGACCCTCTCTGTCCTCTCTCAGATGCAGAGTTCTTTCGGGTTTTTCTGCGCGTCGCTCATCTTCTGCGCAACTTTCTCTGAGACCGTCGGGTTGGTCATTGCGGTAAGCTGTTGGAGATTCAACGCAGATTTCTTCTGTTATTGTTTCAACGACATTGCATTGCATTTCCAAGAGATTCATTATAGCAACAACAAAATACAATTAGGCGATATACAAACAATGTAAAAGTGTCAAATAGGCGAGAAGGAACATGTAAACCTAAATGTAGATGATCAAATAGCAATAAGAAATAATATAAACGTATGATATTTACAATTTCTAATTACACATTTAAAAGGAGAGAAAATTACTGTATGTAATGAGGCAAATGACATTATAGGTTACCAATTCAATGTGCTGTAGTTGTAATGTAAAATGCATTGTATGGTAATAACAACAGATGTGTGGAAGTGCAGTGAACAAAAGCTATTATGTGCTTGATATACCCACACCATTTATTTTATTAAGGCTTATTAGTACAAAGATATCAAAACAATCTACAACAAACAAAAAATACAATGAAAACAGTTTAAACATGAATATCTTTGTCTTGTCTTTGCATATGTCATATGGGTATGTAATATGGGAGGTGAGTTGATATAACAGACAAACTGAGCAAATGGCTGTTGGGTTTGTGCACCTGTGGATGTTAGTTGGGGGATGTCTGATGATGCCCCAGGAGTTCTTCAAAAGTACAGCATGATGATGGTGGTTAGACTATATAAATAAATACATTAACAAGTGGTAGTTCATTTATTGACTTCACTAATTCTTAGAGCCCAATCAGTATATCGGTTGGCCGATATTAAAAGATATGTTGTCTAATATGTGCTAACATGAAAACATTGTTTTTGGAGATAATAATGCAAAAAAAGATACCTTTGAAAATCTGAGATCATTGCCCAAAACATATGTATTTCAGCAGACATACAGCTATAGAAATGTACTTAATTTAGGTATTAGCATTGGCCCCAAAAATTGAGTATAGGTTAGGCTCTATTAATTATAATTATAATTATATATATATATATATATAGATAGATATATATACACATATATATAATATCATATTATGATATATCTGTATATCCATATCTATATCTATATATAACTATATAACTAAAAGAAATCAAAGGATATAGCCAACAAAGCCGGATCAGATCAGAATCAAATAGAGCAGTACCATAACTAAACATAGGAAAAAAAGACAGGTAAAAGATGTGGTTCTTGACCAAAGAGGATGCAAGAGTGAAAATGTGTGTTTTCAACAACAGTGCTTCTTTAAGTTACTCATAGAATCAGACAGTCTGTTATGCAGGAGTTGTGTGGTCCGTAGTTTTGGGGTGTAGGCACTAAAGGCTGCTTCAGCAAGGGTTTTATCTTTTTAGTCCTTGTAGCTGTTAATAGTCAATGGCAAGTCTGATGATTGTACCGGCTGAACTGAGTGCAGTATAGACATAATGATTACTATAATAAAAATGAAAAAAACTTTAAATTGATCCTTTAGGATTCAGGATGATATAGGATAATTAATTCAATTGGGTAGCATATTTCATATTTCAAGGATTTTAGACACACTTGATCAAGGAAAAGACATTCCAGGAGTACTTTTTTGAAAAACAATCAATATTGAACAGTAAACCCTTGTGTCTTGTTTCATGATCTGATCATCGTGTGTGTTTGTGTGTGTGGATTCTGCAGGCCAAGGAGAAACGTGGCTGGACCCTAAACAGTGCTGGCTACCTGTTAGGTCCCCGTAAGTATTAACTGAACACACACATATCACTCTGCAGCATTCTGCCTCTACGTGCTCAGACAGCATCTGGTTTGTCTTGCTGGGCTCTTCAAGTTCTTCAAACACAAAGACATCAAAAGACTAAAGTCCAGGCCATGCTCAAGTGTCAGTAGCTGACATATTAACACCTATGTCCAAATACTCCCTACCAAAGCCTGAGCCAGGAGTGAGGCGCTCTCCCGTAAAACATAAAAAGAATCAAATATACAGGGCTTGGAAGGCTATATGTCTGTGTTTGATGATGGGCAGCATTTTAAGGCAATTCAAGTGGGGAATGTTTACTCATAGTCATAGCAGATTACACAGGAAAGGTGACAGGAAGCATGTAAAGTCTGCACATATTTGCACAACAGACCCCTTTGCAACATTTTAACTTGTCATACCATGACGAGCACAGGGGGAATTTAAAACATTGATGATGACTGAATTCCATTTAGGTTGACACTTAATAGAATTAAGCCATTGTTAATGTTATTATTTCAGACTGTGCTTTTCATGCTTTGACAAGTCAAAAGTCTGCTATAACAAATGTTGACAGATAACAGTGAATATAAACTGCAAAATGTCTGTTAAAGCTCAGAATTATGTGTCTAAATATGATAAACATATACCGTCACTTTAAACAAATGAATAATGTTCACTGACAGACATACTGCCGCTTGTGCCAGATATTGATATTTTTATTGAAACATGCAGGGGCTCATAACAGATTCCACTGCTTATTTGACTTACCACAGTCCCCACTTCATGACTCCTGGTGTGTAAAACCTAATTAACACACACTATAAAGATTTTAATAAGGTAGAATTGTATCTTCCTTTAAACTCCAGAACTGTTCTGCTCTCTGGCAGTTCAGCCTTTTACCAGTTTACATCTATTTGATGAAATGGAAAAGTTTGAAGTTTCATAACTGCACCTTTAATAGGAACGTACTATAAGACTCCAAGCACTTTTTGTGCATTGTTTAATTTCTGTGAATGTAGTGTAAACAATACATTTGTCCTGCCTTTTGCCTTTTTAGGGGTATTTTTTCTTCTTCAGTTACACAAACATCACGATACAACATTGATGAATTTCTTGCAGTGTATTGCTAAAATGTATGTATTGTGATAGCATCATTGTGATAGCACCGAACTGTAATTTACTCTGTGATTCACAACCATTGTTTTGATATTTAAATATTGATAGTGCAGCTTTAACCAAAAGTGGGAGATGGATAGGACAACCAGCACCTGAGCAGCTGAAGCATACATTCCTAATAGTTTATTGACAAATAATGACCTTGAATCTAGAACATGATGAAAAAATCGTACATGCAGTAATCAAGCTTTGACTATACTTGGCTTTCATATGGATCCCAGAGCTCATCTTCTGTCAATCAATGCTGTTCTGTCTCTCTTTAGGCCTATCCACTGTCTCCATTATCTAATTTGGTATAATTTAAAGATTGCCTCATTACCTTTGGAGGACACATTAAGTGAACACTGGGTAGCCAGATGTGTGTGTGTGTGTGTGTGTGTGTGTGTGTGTGTGTGTGTGCGTGCGTGCGTGCGTGCGTGCATGTGCGAGTGTGGGTGTGTGTGTGCGTGTGCGTGAAGCCCAGGTAAAGGTTGCTCCTGCCTCATCCTGTGTTTCAGGTCGTATTGATCACCTAATTCAGATAAAGGATTCACCCAGTGCCAGAGGCAGAGACGAGCTGGTCACTCAATGTAAGATAGAAACATACGGCCGCTGCAGGGCCTTGGTGCCAGACAAGGAATTGCTCTGTCCAAACATCCCGCCTCTTAGCTGCTTCTGTCACTCATCAAGGGGGGACATCTGTCCTCCTGCTGCTGTCTGCGCTTAAGCATCCAAACATTGCATTTCTCTCTGTGCTTGAAGCAACAAGAGGAAAGGTGTGGCCCAGTGGATTACACTGTGTATACGTATTATTGTCAGAATAGGAGAAACAGGAAAGCTTCCAACTACTCAGTGCTAGCAGCGGATACTAGCACTGTAGTTCGTTTTGCCAAGTAGTAGTATCAAATGAACACACAAAAGCATTTGTCTGTTGAGATTTTTTGGTGTGTGTATTTTTTTATATTAATGTGCTTATTAAAATAGCAGTAAGGCTGACAAGAACTGACATGAAATTGATTATAATTGATATAAGGAGATTTACTTTTCAGAGAAGTAGATTGTCAAACACATATTGTAATTTTATGTTATATTTTTTAACACTCTTCATGATATATTACACAATAATTTGGATTAACACATGGTGTTTAACATTGCAGGATATTCACTGTTAAATGTAAGACCTAAATACATGGAGACAAGGGGAGAGTGTATACTTGAAAGACAAAACCATTAAATACACTATTTCCCACTCTAATGCCATGTGTTTTAAATTGGATTTTTAAACTTGCAGTTCAATAAACAAACAAAGACTGCAGGGGTTTCTCGCTCAAGTACTACTCTAGCTGAAGAAGAAGACCCTGAGAGGTGTCAAAGAGTTCTAGTCACTTAACACCTCTCCTCTATAATCTAACGTCATGACCACTCCAGAGAATCAAGTTGTGCCCTTAAAAGATAAAGACATACCTGTTAAAAGCTGGTGAGTAATGCTGCAACATAATAACAACTTACTGACTGATAAAGTAGATAATGTCAGTAGTTTTACACGTTTTATTTACTTAAGTCATCAAAAGACTACCTCAAGAAATTCTATCTATAGCCCTGACTGTTTCCCAATCCAGAATTATTGTTACAGTACAGAGTGATGCATTGTTTTTCAGGCCATGTAAAATCACCTCAGTGTTGTTTTAAAAAAAAAAAAAAAACGCAGCCTGATCTCCTTGCTAGTTCTGTACACAAGGCAAACATATCACTCGTGACAGGCACAAACTGGGGCTCGTAGTAGATGAGACACTATGGTTATAGAAGTGGTAGAAGTCCAGACCCAAACCATTCCCTTACCCATGTCATTAAGACCCAAACCAAATGTAATGAGAAATTAGATTAAATATCAAGTTTTAAGGGAGGCCTGTCTCTTCCCCACTTCCTGCCAACACATGACGTCAGCTAGCCATTCCTAAATTTAAGAATGAAATGGCCCAATTTGAAACTCGAAAATCTTTTGTAGGCCACCCAAAATTTGAATCACAACTCTGATCAATAACACCCTTAATTTCCCTTAATAGTTGAGGAATAACACCTGATTTAACTCCCTTGTTTTTATCAGTTATGATAACTTAAGGAAAATATTTGATCATAAATACGTTATGGAAACTTTACATTTAATCTCACGGCCCACCTGCAGCACCTTCAAGGCCCACACATTGGGATTCACTGATGTAAAAAACTTAAAAAGGAACAGTTCCTATTAAAGATATTTGAAATAATCCCATTGCAATAAAGCCAACTGTGCTCTGGTGTGACTCTGCTGGACACACAAAATGACTGCAGGCAAATTTTCCTGCTACTGGACATTTCTTTTAAAAAAGGCACAATATATTCAGTATTCAATATGTATGTAAAAACTGTCATTGGTTAACAGATTTGTTTTACCCAGTGTGTTCTGGTTTGTTACACAGCAGTGCCACCGTGAACCACTTAAACTGATTAAAACACAGTGTTTCAAACTGTTGAGGATAATTTAAACTCTGTCAAAGATGTGTCTCTTTAATCTGTAGGCTCATGAAAACCCAATGCCACTCTTTAAGCACATAGACTCTATTAGAATACACTGATGGCTAATGATGCATCCAACACCATGGCTAAACAAATTATTTTGCTTTTCCATATTTTATTATAATTTATTCTTTCATCATTATTACTCTAACGCATTTCCTTGTGTGTTAAATCTGCAGTCCATCCTACTTTAACTGTGCACTTTTTATTTCTTCTGTTGTTCAAATCTCTGTTTTACTGCAATTCAATGAGCCAAGCCTTGCAGGTGGTCCGTAAAAGTTTGGAAATTAACCCAACCCTTACAAAGCAAATACCATGCTGAAATAACCAAGTGTACAACAATGTGATTTAGCTCCTCTTACAAAATTAGGTAGGTCTGGCCTGTGAGTATTGTGTATGTATGTGTGCCTAATGTATGATGCTTCTGATGGTGGGATATTTAGGAAATGTGTGTATTTTCGGTTGTTTATCAATTTAGCACACAACAGTCCAAGCTTAGTCATTTCAGACCATTTCAGGTGATATTTTCAGTTCATGCAAAACACAAAAAGAATCTTTTACAAGTGAAAAAAGGAAAACTTAAAAAAATGTTTTTGAAAATTAAACTTGACTGCAGTGTAACTACAGTGTATAAAATTGAGCTTAGGGCTGTAACTAGTGGAATCAAATGTTCAGGATACCCATCTGCTGTTTGTATGACTGTATCCATTGTGATCACTCCTTATTGTCCAGATGGAATAGATGGACACAGGACACTAGGAGACAAGCCGGGTCTTGCTGGCAAGAGGGACATGGGCCAAGAGGAGGACTTCAGAACAGGTCTGTCTGTCTGTCAAATCAAGAAAGTGCTACACAGTAAGCTCTAATTCCCTTTTTACAGTCTTAGGATAAGTCTTTTTGAATCTTATCCTGAGGTCGGTGGAACCGAAGCACCATCCCAAAGCTTCACTATTTAATGATTCAAGAATCCCCCATCTCTCTCCAGAAGTTACGTATTGTTGCTTCAAGTCAGAAGAATTCTTGTTTATAATTTCTGAAAATGAGTCTGAAAATGAAAGATAGGAAGTTCAAATAACTTGAAAAGTATATATATGTTTTAATTCATTGATTAAAAATTAGTTGCTACCAATAAATTCCTGCAAGATGTTTTACAGTCCAAATACCATAACATCACTCCAAAAACCCTTCCAAGGACCATGTGACCCTCCAGCAACCTTTGCAATAGCTATTGCAAGACATTTTCAGAATCCTTCATGTTTAATTCTACTTGGTTCAGAGGACTTTTCCAGAACACGGACTACCTTTATATCATGCATTGTTTGGTTCATTTGACATTTGTGATGCTGAAGAAGCTTAAAAGGATTCCTTCTATCGAGATCTTGGTATCTGGAGTTATTCATTTCCCCACGTTGTCACCAGTGCTCCCGGCAAACTGGGTGTAATGCAAGACTTGATGACATGATAACAGGCAAAACTTTGTTTGTTTTTCCACAGGTGCCCTAAGAATCGCAGATGGAGACATCATCCACACTGTCATTGACTTTCTGTCTTACCTCAAACTTAAAGGTTTGCTTATGATTTTGGTTTTAACTAACTTGAAAGCAATGTTGCGGTACTTATTCGGAAAATAAGTATTTCACCTACTTGTTACTATCCTCAAAAAAAAATTAATACATCACTTTAATTTAACAGCAACATCACCTGAGATTCACTAACACATAATCACCTAGTGCATATGCAAAAAAAGAAGGATAGAACCATTTGATGCACAGCGGTTGCCTCCTTTAGCGCAGCGTGAGCCAGAAGGCTAATGTTGTGCTCGCAAGATCCAAAGTCAATAACATTGCGTATGGTCGACAAACAGTAAATGTAATTTCACAGCATGTTAAATAACAAGACTTGCTAGCTAACCAGCCATGCAACTGTCCACATATGAATACAAATGTTTGCAAACAAATGAGTGGCCAGCTGCAGCCTGTAGTAGTGAATTGAACAGTGAATGGGATGAGGAGGGATCTGCGGATACCAGTATGTTCAGTAGCAGGCTGTAGTGGGGAGTAAACGCACGTGTTCATGTTTGAGTTTACAGTAAACTACACAAATCAACCAGGGTTTACTCACCTTTTAATGAGTTATCCATGACTCATTATGGACAATTTTGCCAGCAGACACTTGATAATAATTAACCACAGCCCTGAGTGTAGTCTACCTCTAGGAGCTTGTGTGTTACAAACGCTACCCTGTGATGTTCAGAGGATGGTAGATGGAAGGATGTTTTGGGTTGTAAATACAATAAATATATTTTTAAAATGTTGTTTATTTCAAATGTCAGTGTGTCTGCAGCCAGTTGATGGCAATGCCACTCATTTCAGACATAGGCTATAGTGAATTTATTTAGAACGGAAGAGTTTCACGGGAACTACTTGAGGACATTTAGTGGTGTCTGCATATCAAAGGTTAATGGACACCCTCCAGCCAATCAGAATCGAGTATTCACCCAGGCCATGGTATAACATTAATTGTAGTGTTTTCTCAGAATACAATAGCACATTAATATCTGATCATATGCCATCCACAGGCCTGCCATTAGCAGGACAAAAGGACTCAGCATCTAATGAATCACAATTTTCTCATATATAAATTATATCTAGAAGATAATGGTGGGTTTGCAAGTAAAGAATTGACTTGATAATTGGTGACAAAGTGACAAACTGCTTCTCCGATGCATATTGTGTGTCTACAGTAAAGTTTTCTGTTTGTGTGTGGTTACAGAGATTGGAGCCTTGGACAGCCTGCCTTCCTCTGTGACGTCAGATGAATTGGCCAATCCCTAATGCCGTTGTCTCTTAGCAGTTCACCTCCTTCTACCCAAGTCTGTGTTTGTGCTGTCTGGGCCACCATTGCCCAAAATGTCACTTCTTGAACATGCATTCACACTCTGACTGTAATTTGTCCTGGCACCAAAGATCTGGCTCCGTCCTAACAGATGACAGAGACTGATTGTCCCCAATACAAATTTCCAATCTTTTGTCTTTTGTAAATAAAACCTGAAAATTAGATGGAGAATCTAAGTGGATGCAGGTAATTGGGACGTCCATTCAGAATCCAACACTGTATTACCATCTTAATATACTATCATCTCATTTAAGAGAATGGAGTGAATAAACAGAAAATTGAAATGGCACTGGACTTACTGGACAGCTTGAATTAATTTATTTCCATCAGTCACAATCACAACATTTATCACCTAGATTTCTAATTCAACTGAGTAAAAGAAGATGAAAAAAATAATAAAAAGGAATACTGTGAAAATTTGCCTTTATGAATTTATCATGTAAAATAGAACCAACAGAATCCCATCTGTTCCAGATGATCTTTGCTTCACCATTAATGGAGAACAGTCCTGTATATACTACATTTGTTTGGAAAATTGATAAATAAGTACTTATATTTCTAAATTAACTCTAATTAAATGTTTTGTTCTGGGTTTGAATCGCGGGGTGGAAGTGGGGGGAACTCTCGCTGATTATACATGCCTCTCCGCTGTGGGAAGCGGCTATTCCTGCTTTATGGTTAGACTCAATAAAGTAAATGCATCTCTTTTAGCCGCCAGTAGATGAAACAAGTTGAATCACGATATTATCTTTTCTTTAAAAAAGACATTACATATCCTCCCAGGTGAACGAAGCACTGAGTGAATCAAACTCTCAGATGTTAAAGATGATAACTGGGCCTCAATCTTTAAATCACACAATAAAGCCAGCTTGGCAGTTTTCTCTCCACCATGGTCGAGTTTAAATTTCGCTAGCTATCACAAGTGTACATCTATTTTTTTCCTTTGCCAAAAAATGCACAGTCATGGAGCGATTGCAAAGCCAACTTTGGTTGATGACAACTAAAGTTGGTCTTATGGGAATGTTGCTGCGCCCATAATAAGTTGTTCCAATGAGCATACATTTAACTGAATTTTGCAATATTAGAGGTTTTCAAACAAGCCGCCATGCTGATCAGGGGCCTCATTTATAAACGTTGAGTACGCACAAAAGAAGGCGTACGCCACTCTCTACGCACACCGTGGGATTTATAAAAAGAGAACTTGACGGGAAAATGTGCGGCCCTCCATGCAAACTCTGACCCATGCGTATGCACATAACTGGGGTAAGGAGAAACTGCGCCACTGATGGCAGAAGAAAGAAACGGGAGAAACTGTGTGAAACTGACACTCATCGTGTAAAATAAATAGTAATATTACCTCTCATATATGAACAGTTTATTTGCAAGAAATGTTTTAAAAAACTATTTCTACAATGAATAAACAAACAAACTCCCTGGAGTGCACATGGGAAACATATGATTTAGGACAAAAGTAAGACAACAGTAGAGCAAATTACGTTTACACTGATATGAATGCAGTTTAATATATTAATATCCTATATCATATAGACCATTTCGTTTCATCTCCGTTTTCAATGCATAACGCATAAAACACTTTGTAACTGTGTTTTGTTGCCATACAAATAAAGACTTTAATTATCTTATATTGTTAGTCTGAAGGACTGTTAGCCAATCAGGGTAATTCTCACACATGTAGCAGATATTACCTAATAGATGGGTATATAAAGGCATGTATTCACTATGCGTTATGGCGCACAATGGCTGCTTTGGCACTGTTGGAGGATGTGGCAAACGGAAGGATACGGAGGGAGCGGAACTTCGGAGACCAGCAAGATCTACTGGCCAACAGTGATGAGTGGCTGATGAGCCGTTTCCGACTCCTATGAGCTGTCCTCTTGGATCTTTGTGCGGTATTGGGCCCGGCATCGGAGAGGAGCAGCTGCAGAAACCACGCTGTGCCAGTTCCGCTTCAAGTGCTCACAACACTCGGGTTTCTGGCAACCGGCACATTCCAGAGGGAATTGGCTGACAGGTCAGGGATATCCCAGCCAACCATCAGACGTGTTGGGAGGTATAATTGGTTTGTCGCAGCAGTACATAAAGTTTCCTTATACGGTGGGTGAACAGGAAAATAAAAAAGCGCAATTTGCAGCAATGTCCGGTTTCCCGAATGTAATCGGTGCCATTGACTGCACTCATGTTGCTATAAAAGCACAGAGTGAGAATGAATTTGCTTTCATTAATCGTAAGCATTTTCATTAACAACGAGGAAGTGTACGTCGCCCGGATTGGGACGTATTCACCCAATCTGGGCGTCACCGGGGCCCCACCCTGGAGCCAGGCCTTGGGTTGGGGCTCACAGCGAGTGCCTGGTGGCTGGATCTTTGCCCACAGGACCCAGCCGGGCGCAGCCTGAACAAGTGACGTGGGCCCGCCCTCCAGTAGGCTCGCCACCTGCGGAAGGGGCCGGTGTTGTGTGATTTGGGTGGCGGTCGTGGGTGGGGCCCCATTGGCCCAATCCCCAGATGGTGACTCTGGCCATGGGGACATGGAATGTCACCTCGCTGAGGGGGAAAGAGCCTGAGCTAGTGCGGGAAGTTGAGCGGTACCGGCTAGAGATAGCTGGGCTCACCTCCACGCACAGTCTGGGCTCTGGAACCCAACTCCTTGAGAGAGGCTGGACTCTCTCCTATTCTGGAGTTGCCCGCGGTTAGAGGCGGCGAGCTGGTGTGGGCTTGCTTATAGCTCCCCAGCTCAGCCGCCATGTGTTGGAGTTTACCCCAGTGAACGAGAGGGTCGCTTCCCTGCGCCTTCGGGTCGGGGATAGGACTCTTACTGTTGTCTCGGCTTATGGGCCGAACAGCAGTGCAGAGTACCCGGCCTTCTTGGAGTCCCTGGGAGGGGTACTGGAGAGTGCTCCAACCGGGGACTCCGTCGTTCTACTGGGACTTCAACGCCCAGGTGGGCAGCGACAGTGTTACCTGGAGGGGTGTGATTGGGAGGAACGGTCTCCCAGATCTGAACCCGAGTGGTGTTTTGTTACTGCAATTCTGTGCTAGTCACAGTTTGTCCATAACGAACACCATGTTCAAGCATAAGGGTGTCCATATGTGCACGTGGCACCAGGACACCCTAGGCCGGAGGTCAATGATTGACTTTGTGGTCGTGTCATCTGACCTCCCGCCGTATGTCTTGGACACTTGGGTGAAGAGAGGGGCTGAGCTGTCAACTGATCACCACCTGGTGGTGAGTTGGATCCGCTGGCAGGGGAGGAAGCTGGACAGACTTGGCAGACCCAAACGTATTGTGAGGGTACGTCTGGGAACGTCTGGCCGAACCCTCTGTCAGGGAGATCTTTAACTCCCACCTCCGGGAGAGCTTTGACTAGATCCCGAGGGAGGCTGGGGACATTGAGTCTGAATGGACCACGTTCTCCACTTCCATTGTTGACGCGGCTGTCCGGAGCTGTGGCCGTAAGGTCTCCGGTGCCTGTCGTGGCGGCAATCCCCGAACCCGGTGGGCAACCCTGGAAGTAAGGGATGCTGTCAAGCTGAAGAAGGAGTCCTATCGAGCCTGGTTGGCCCAGGGGACTCCTGAGGCAGCTGACAGGTACCGGCAGGCCAAGCGTGCGGCAGCATGGGCAGTTGCGGAAGCAAAAACTCGGGTCTGGGAAAAGTTCGGGGAGGCCATGGAGGAGGACTACCGGTCGGCCTCGAAGAAATTCTGGCAAACCATCCGGCGCCTCAGGAGGGGGAAGCAGTCCTCCACCAACACTGTTTACAGTGGAGGTGGGGAGCTGTTGACCTCGACTGGGGACATCGTCGGGCGGTGGAAGGAATACTTCGAGGATCTCCTCAATCCCACTGACACGCCTTCCATAGAGGAAGCAGAGGCTGGGGACTCAGAGGTTGACCCATTTATCACCCAAGCCGAAGTCACTGAGGTAGTCCGGAAGGTCCTCAGTGGCAAAGCACCGGGGGTGGATGAGATCTGCCCTGAGTACCTCAAGTCTCTGGATGTTGTGGGGCTGTCTTGGTTGACACGTCTCTGCAGGATTGCATGGCAGTCGGGGACAGTGCCTCTGGACTGGCAGACCAGGGTGGTGGTCCCCCTATTCAAAAAGGGGGACCGTAGGGTGTGTTCCAACTATCGGGGGATCACACTCCTCAGCCTCCCTGGTAAAGTCTATTCCAGGGTACTGGAGAGGAGAATTCGGCCGATAGTCGAACCTCGGATTCAGGAGGAATGCGGTTTTCGTCTGGGCCGCGGAACACTGGATGTGGAAATCCTAAGACTTGCATTTTTTTTTACTAGTGTTTAACCCATTCACTGACCTTGCAGGTGACAGTGGATACCCCCTCCAGCGGTGGCTGCTCACCCCCTTTCCCAACCCACAGAGCGCAGAGGAGAGGACCTATAACCTGCGCCACAACCAGGCGCGCACTGTTGTGGAGCGCACCATCGGGCTCCTGAAGGGCAGGTGGCGGTGTCTCGACAGCACAGGAGGAACGCTATCCTACAAGCCCGAGAAGGTCTGCACTATAGTGAGAGCGTGTGCTGTGCTACATAACTTGGCAAAGCTAAAAGATGTGGCCTTGCCCCTCGACGCTGATCGTCTTGGCCCCGACCCAGACCCCTATCCCCAGGCATTTGAGCCAAACGCTGCTGCTGTGCGCCAGCGTTTGGATGTGATGCGTCGCTTGTTAAAAAAAAACAAAAACAAAACCGGTATGGAAACAAATTCAAATTATTCGTTTATAAATTCCTTCATGGTGGCGTTTAGCTCGGAAAGGACATTTTTTATGTCTGCTCGGACGGCTCCCGCAGTTCCTTGGCAACATCGTTTATTGCAGTGATGGTGTCTCTCTGCATCTGCAGGACTGCATCTGTGAGGACACGGCCGTAGGGCTGGGACGCACGAGGTGCAGTGGAGACGCTGGGCGCACATGGCTCAGCTGCAGCATCGCTGACCTCACTTGGACCCGCAGCAACTAAAATACATTTTTTGAATAAAAGTCATTTTTGTGAACGGAGTCTCAATTGTTTTCTGTACATAAATGTGTGAACACAACCTACACTCATTTCAAATATGGGAATACAAATGACATACCGGGGTCTTCGGCATTGGTGTCCCCATCCACCTCCATCACCACTCCACTCAGGAGGGATTCCCCGAGGATCCCCGCCAGTTTTTCATCCAGTGGGGTGAACTCCGGTTGGCCCGTTCCCCCGCCCGTGGCACAGACGCTCTGCCTGTGTGACGCCAGGCGCTTTTTTGCGTCTACTTTTATATCTGACCACTTTTTTTTTACTTCGGCCACACTCCGACCTTCTGAGGCAACAGCATTGACACTGTCCGCCACATGCTGCCACTCTTAAGCATTTTTAGCATTGGTGACCCCAACACCGTGTCCACCAAATAAAACACCCTTCCTCATCTCCACCTCCCCGTCAAGAACTTCCACCTCACACTGAGTGAAATTCCGCTTCTTAGCCTTTCTCTCTACTTTCGCCATGCTTTCAGTCATGAAGAATATTAATTAGGGGCGTTTCTCTGAATATTCATAGGCACATATGGGTGTGGTATGACCCGCACACAGGTGCGCCACATTTAGAGTGGAGTGTGATTTATAGAGGGGAATTGGCGTAGGACGTGCGTGCGCACTGTTTTATAAATCAGGATATTTTTGTGCGTACGCACTTTCTGTGATTCGTGCGTACGCAACTTTTTCACGTCAATCCTACGCACAGTTTTATAAATGAGGCCCCTGGTCTGACCTGCCGCAGTAGCAGTTTGTGCAATAGGGTGCAGCCATTGATGCCCCTGTGGACACGTACCTTCAGGGGAATCTCTGGCGTAAATAGACAGGAAGTGATAAACTAGTGAGACACTGGTGTACACAGAAAAATGGCGGGAAAATAGAGAGTGGAAAATGAAACACGACACATGAGGATATATGTACTGAAATAAAACCAGAAAAAACTGACCAAAAACCTAAACTATGACAGAAGTTGAACAGATAAACTTTTCTCTAGGCTAGTTGGAGGCCTATATGAAAAGTTGACTGAGCTCCAGCGGTGTGCAGCATAGAAAAGAGGGCCTGAGCACAGGAGCAACAAAAAAAGATGATCAGCTACAATGATCACATTAGATACAGTTCTTCTGTACATCAAGAGTAGAACATAGCCAGCTATAGCCAATTATATCAACTTATTTATGTTTTAGAGCTGCTAATTATTTCTCTAAATTGTTTGTACTGCAATTCTTCTATGCTCTTGAGCAAGGGCGTAACCATGGTATAGATATTGGGGGGGTCCAAATGAGAGCACTTCCCCCGAATTTTGTTTTTTAAAGTACATTTCCCACAATTCTATGATATTTTATATATGAAAATTCGCACATTTAGAAGTTTTGAGGACAACATTGACCATTTGAATTCACATGTAAAGGAATATTCTGTGAAATTGCATGGATTCCTACAGAATCAATATAAAGCTTCTCTTTAAATTCCCATTAAGTGAAAATCAATGTTTTTATCTCAAAGGTTTTGCTCTATATCTCACCTTGATGCCAGTATCAGGCCCAATGTTACTAGTTTTATTTACTGCTGACATGTAGGCCTAGGTCAAAACTAATGTTATCATGCTGTTTAAGTTCTCATTCAGATTTCTCACCTGATCATCTGTATCTCCAAAGCATGTCCCTGCCTGGCCACTGCCTCCACCTGCCTCTCCCTCTCCCTGTGTCTCTGTGCTGCCTACACTGTGACCAGATACCATTATTTTACCAGAAGAACAATGGCTGACCTTGATGATCATTTTAATTTAATACATTTATTTTTTCTGCTTGTGTTACTAGTTTATTTGCTTTAGCTAAATAGTAAGTGCATAAATTACAGTGTACAATGTACAGTAGTGTAGACCCCACACATGCACTGCTATTCTAAACTTATCTGGACATTACCTGGAGGAGCTGCATGTGTAACAAATGAGAGCAGTAACAGGGATGAGTTTATGTAGGAGATTTTCTTCATTGAAAATAAGGTTTTAAGCTCCAACAAACAGCTTTAAATTACGTAAATTAACACCTACATGGCATTAATGCAAGAATATGAATGTACTCCTGTCACATAACTCCACTTACATGACAATTTGACTTGAAAAATAAGTCAATCTTCTGCTGCCTCTTCCTTTTTAGCATTCATAATCATGCTGAATAATATCAAAATCAGTGGATGTTTCTAGAAAACTATCTGTCAGTTACCATTAACTTTACCTGGCTTACCTGGCTTGCTTAATATTAGCTAACATGCCACGAAGCAAGACAAAGTTATTTACAGACAAAATTCTACATTATTAACTAGTTAAACAACAGTTTCATACCTCCACTCTGTTCACTGTCTGCAGCAGCGAGTGACGGCAGCTCCACTAGCATGTTATTGTTTACTTTCCCGGGCGGCCGGGACTAGTGGGTTTGATCATGGCTGTGATTGGCTTGATGGTTGTCAATCACTGTAACTTGACCAATGGGTTTTTCATGTGCTCCATTTCAGTATGCTATTACACCGCGAGGGCGGGCGAACAGTTTAATACCTTAGGATGGGCGCAACCAAGTTTACAATTGGGAGAGGGGGATTCACACAATTGTGTTTTCCTTAAAAACGGAAATAAATTGAAAATAAATAAGAAATAACAGATCTTTTGACAAGGTTTATAAAAGAGTGCATATTTAACATTTTTTTTGTATATTGGGGGGGACAGATTGCCATTTTCTCAATATTGGGGGGGACACGACCCCCCCAAAGAATGCGTGGTTACGCCCATGCTCTTGAGACTGCTCTTGATGTGATAGCCACTGTTACAAAAGCTGTACCAGAAAGTGGTCTTTTATGACACATACAACCAGCGACAGAGAGCATTAGAGATGATACACAGTTGGCCTCATAATGTTGTCACCAGACTTAAGTGTTTCATAATGATTACAAATTTAAAAAGGAATGTTTGTTCTTTTCAAAAGCTCTCTTTTCCTTATCCGCACAGCAATGCTGTGACCAGCAGGCCAATTTTGTCCACTTTGGATAGTATTTTTAAATGATCCATTCAAGGATTTTTTTCTAGAAAAGTGGGTTATGTGTAGATGATAGGCCAAATGATGATAGGATGATGGCCTTCATGTCTGAGCTATCTGAGTTCCTCACCTTTGTCTGTTCGATTTCTCTATCTAAACTCCCTCTAGCTGATTTCAGTATTCATGTGGACTCCAGCAGTGCTGAATTCCTGTCACTACTGGACTGTTTAGTATCATTAAAGCATGTTCAAGGGCCAACTTGCACCAGAGGACACACACTTGGCCTTGTGTCATCCAAAAGTGCATCCCCCGCCCATCTGCATCGCCTGGACCTAGCTGTGTACAACCATCATGTCATCCGCCTTAACCTGTCCCCCTAAGAAGTTGCCAGTTTGTGATCACAACAATTAAGGCAAATTTAACCAGTGTTGGGTGTAACACGTCACACACAAAAAAAGTAATGTGATTACAGTAACGCGTTAGGTAGGGCCGTCAATAATGGAACAGTGATTGGCTGGGGTTTGGCACGAGGTATCTTTCACCATCACCGATTGGTTAGTCGCCACCCACAAGGGGAGATAGGATAACAATGGCAGTGTCAACAACCACTGCATGAAAAGTGGGATTTTCGTCAGTATGCGGCACTGTAGATTGACGTGGAATTTCAGGTTTGCGGCAATTTGCAGGCAACACTGAAAACTGCCGTGAATTGTCGGAAAGTGACGTGGGCCTTGCTTGGCAGTTGTCCCCCAATGACCCCCCTCCCCCTGATTCTAGGGGAGGCTTTAACATGTAAATGAAAATGCTGTGAGCTATACAAATGCAAATCAGGGTTGCAGGGGGAGTTTTACCCCACGTGACCTTTTTCTAAAAGGTGTTAACTTCATTTTAAGAAAATCTCTGGTATAAATAGATCAGGCTCAGTATTGCCTAATTATAGACCCTTATATTTTAGCTTGAATGGATTTATTTAATGAAAGTATGCTAGATCAATTACTGTGTATGTCATTAGCAATGGCCAATGTTATGTAAAAAAGGTTATTTATTCTTTTCTCTCTCTCTCTCTCCTGGGAACAAGTTAAAGATAAAACACCAGTTGTTAAGAATTTAAAATTTGCATGAAATATTTTGAGATAACCAAGATATTAAAATATATTTAAAAAAAAAAAGCATTTCTATAATTTCATGGGTTCTGAATGTTTTAAAAGCAGTTGAAAAGTAATTCTTATTGCGTGTGAGAGTTCATGACCTGTAAGAGTTTTTACACTTCTGGGTTGACCGGAGCGTGAGTGACGACGAAGAAGGAGCGGAGAGTTAATGGCGTCGAGCAGCTGACAGAGGACTGTGTGTGTCGTCAGTGTCGTGTTTTATCACTAACAGACTGTGAACTGTTGTTGGACGACGTGCTGTGAGTGTGTGAGTTGGACTCTCCATCGCAGTCGAAGTGTTTGTGTTTTATTGGACACGAAGCAAGTTCGGCTAAGCTAGCTAGCAGGAGCTAGGCTAGCGGCCCGGCCATTGTCGAGAGGACGTCTGCGCGGACGGGAGAAGCTTTGCCGGGTCGCCACGAAGAATGTTGCCGACGGACGGAGCTTCGCTGCCGCAGAGGGACACGGAGGTTTATCGCTGCGAGCATTTTGTTTTCACAGACTAACCTCGCCTCATAAGAAGGCCGCGACCTCCTGTTAGCTCGGAGCCACGTCTGCAAGTCCAGATTTACACGATGCCGATAATGACGCCATTGTGTGTAAGTAACTGTTACTGTTTTCTCCCTCGTTTAATTTTACTGTGACTTACGTTTATTTATTCATACCAGTCTTTTTAATTGTTTTCCAGCTGCCTGTAAGACATTACGAGACAGTACGCAGGACAACAAACAACCAGATCTTGCATCGCAGGCGGACGCTGTGAGGAGTTCAGCTCGGAGTCAATCGAGGACAAAGAGGGTAAGATTTATTAGATTAGATCCGTCTTTGGTCAATGTGACTATTATTCTATTAAATAATAGATGTGTTGTATCCATACGCAGTGCATCGCGCAGTACTGATCGTCTTTATTGATTGTTTTTACAGCTGCTGGAAGCGAGCCAGATTGCTAGCTGAGGATGAGGTGGACCTTTCGAAGTGCGCCGCCATGGACCTGATGTCTGAGGAGGAAGACGGCACAAGATGGCGGGGTGTCTGGATGGATTGTGCGACCTCCGTCCTTTCGCAGCTGGGAGCTCACCGAGCTCTGCGCCACACTGCTGTCACATGAGAGGCGATTCCGAAGTAGCAGCGCACCACAGACGTCTGCAAAAACAGACACTTCGCGGTGCTGTAGGATTTGGGCCTCTTGTGAGCTTCCCGTTTGTTGTGTGGGCAAATTATGCTTTGTACATGCTGTGTGTTTGTGTTTGTGCTAATAAAACTCTTTGAATAAACAACTCCTTCCTGGCAAATGTTCCTTTCCTCAGTAAATTCATTCATGTCATTGATGATATCATAAATATAAATGAATGAATAAATCTATCTATCTATATATATATATATATATATATACATATATATATTCCCACCGGTTTACATTTATAATGACCCAGGGTGACCAATCACGAGTGATTTTGCTTGTTTATGAGTAGTGGTTTCATCCAATACTGAGTGAGGATATTCAAGCCAGCCCACACATTCTCTGGCCAGGCGTGGTTTCGCTGCTATTCATATGCAAATTAGAGGCGTTCGCACCTCCGGGAGCTCCGCTGACGTCATGGTTCGTTTCCGACAATTTTCGGCACAGACAAACGCCGCGTTCACAGCCTGTAAATTGTCGTTAACTGCCGAAAATTAGGGAGATTTTCGGGCGTTTACAGGGCCGAAAATCCCACTTTTCATGCAGTGAACAAGAGCAGAACATGCTGCTGCATGCGACTTGCCTGAAGTCCCCCCGCTGCATAAAGCCACTTTTGACAGTTGGAGATGCAAATGTCGTGAAGCTCCAACTTCACCAACACTCAAAATCAGGTTCTCAGATCCCCCAAATCACACAGACAGCAGTCGAGGTCAGGTACCAAAAATATAACAGCTTTATTAATATTTCAATACATTAAAAATAGTTACACAGTGCCACCTGCCCAGTCACCTCCCGCCCCACCTCTCGCCCGATACCCAGACAGGTAAGTCACTATAGCCACTCTATTGAATCCCAACTCTCCCCTCTCTTCCTGGCTAAGGGTGCTAGAGGAGTAGCACAGGAAACAGACACTACAAGAAATTAACCCACTTTTCCACTATACACACTCATTAAAGAGAGGACATTTCACAGCAGACACTTTATAAATCACTGCACAAGACTGTCAATTTTATAAACCCACGCAAGGGGTGGGACACCCCCTTCTTTCACAGCAAACCATACCCAGTGAAACACCCTTATGGCACCCCCTGGCCACTATAGGAGAGTATAGACAGTTACATGCAAAGGTGGAATTTAGCAAGAGGTGGCACTAATTACCTAGGATATCAACATTGTCATGACGAGGTGCAGGGGTAGCGGCGCTGGCTGTACAGCGGGATGTGAAAATTAAATGTCCGCTCTCGGTCGCCGACCACGACCGAGAGAATCTAAACAATGCTGTCTCTCACCGCCCTGGGGCACCACCAGCGGGGTCCTTGACAACAGGGCGGCAGTACGGTTGTCCGAGGTGGCGCAGCGTCTCCACAAGCGGGCTGTCCAGCGATGCTCTTCTCAGGCGTCCTGAGGCTGACGGCTGCCAGGGACAAACAAGAGGGAGAATCAACAAGGATTTCTTTATTAACGGGGCTTAACTCACACACACCACAGAGGCTGATTTTTCCACTTTCTGTCACGATCACGGGCGGCAGTGTCGGTGTTTGTGCTTGTATGTTTTGTTTGTTTTCCTCACAGAGGTGCTCCGGCGGGCTGGGCGGAGTTACGACCGCAGGAGGGAGCGCACCCGCACACCTGCAGCAGGCTGACAATCAGTGCAGCCTTTTAAGACCAAGACCTTTTAAGCCCGCATCCCGGTGGAAGCCCTCCACAGCCCCAGGACAGTGAATGCCTTAGATGGACGAAGGCTGGCCGAAATCTCCCTCCGCACGCTCCCTATTACCCTCATTATCTCCGGCAATCATCGGGATATTATCCAGCTTTTCGTCATTCCGTCTCCCTGTTCACATGTAGTGCTGGGGCTCCCCTGGCTGCGACTCCACAACCCTCACATAGACTTGATCGCAGCCACCATATCCAGCTGGAGTCCCTTCTGCCACACCCACTGTTTCCGTTCTGCTGTCTTGTCTGAGAGGAGGGAGAGACCGGCCGCGCCCCCGCCTCCGGACTTATCCTCAGTGCCCCAAGTTTACCATGATTTGGCCCCCGTTTTTTGTAAGGAGCGAGCTCTTTCACTACCCCCTCACCGCCCATACGACTGCGGGATCGACCTCCTTCCTGGCGCCCCTCTCCCGTCCAGCCGTCTCTACAATCTGTCGCGTCCCGAGAGGGAGGCGATGGAGGAGTACATTAACAGCTCCAAGGCCTCGGGTCTCATCCGCTCCTCCTCGTCCCCCCTCGGGGCAGGATTTTTCTTCGTGGGAAAAAAGGACGGCACGCTGAGACCTTGCATCGATTACAGAGGTTTGAATGAGATCACTATAAAGAATAAATACCCACTTCCATTGATCGACCCCTCCTTCGAGCCACTGTGCCACGCCCGCATCTTCTCCAAGCTCGACCTGCGCAATGCTTATCACCTAGTGTGCATTAAGGAGGGAGACGAGTGGAAGACGGCGTTTAACACTCCCCTAGGTCATTTCGAATACCTGGTAATGCCTTTCGGACTCTCGAACACCCCTGCCGTTTTTCAGGCATTGATTAATGACATCTTGAGAGACATGCTTAATCATTTTGTATTCGTCTATTTAGACGACATCCTTATTTTTTCTGAGACGCTGGAGAAGCACATAGAGCATGTGAGGTTGGTACTGAAGAGGCTGCTCAACAACAAGTTATACGTCAAACGTTAGGAACGTTTCATGTTCCTAAAATCAATTTTCTGGGTTTCGCCATCGCTCAGGGGCAGCTTCAGCCAGACCCAGCCAAGGTTCGAGCAGTGGAGGAGTGGCCCACACCGACCACCCGCAGGCAGCTGCAACGCTTCCTCGGATTCGCCAACTTTTACCGGAGATTCATCCGCGACTTCAGCCGTGTCGCCACCCTCCTCACCCAGCTCACTTCCCCCTGCTCCCCTTTTCTCTGGGCTCCCGCAGTGGAGGCAGCCTTCCAGAGACTCAAGTGGCTTTTCACGTATGCTCCCGTTCTCCTACACCCAGACTCGGCCCGCCAGTTCATGGTGGAGGTGGACGCCTCCGACTCCGGGGTGGGGGCCGTCCTCTCTCAGTGCAGCGATGCCACTCACAAACTGCATCCCTGCACCTACTTCTCTCAGCGGCTCACACCTGCTGAGCGAAATTATGACGTAGGTAATCGAGAGCTGCTGGCAGTGGTATTAGCCTTACAAGAGTGGCGACACTGGTTGGAGGGCACCCGGGAGCCATTTCTTATCTGGACGGACCACAAAAACCTCCAATACCTACGCTCAGCACGGAGATTGAACTCGCACCAGGCTCGCTGGTCCCTTTTTCTGAGCCGCTTCAACTACACTCTCTCGTTTCGCCCCGGGTCCAAGAACGGGAAACCGGACGCTCTATCTCGCCTCTTATCCAGCGACACTCCCTCTCTCGACCCCGAACACATCGTGCCCTTTCCCCGGATCGTAGGAGCCGCCACCTGGGAGATCGAGACCGTGGTTCGGGCGGCCCAACGCACTCATCCCGACCCCGGCATTGGTCCTCCTAATCGCCTGTTCGTCCCCGAGGAGGTCCGCTCCCAGGTTCTCCAGTGGGGGCACTCGTCCAAACTTAGCTGTCACCCCGGAGCCCAGCGGACTTTACGGTTTCTCCGGCTGCATTTTTGGTGGCTGTGGCAGCTTGTGTGGTGTGTGCGAGGAGTAAGCCCTCCCATCGTCCCCCCGCTGGTCTCCTGTTACTCCTGCCCATTCCGAGTCGCCCCTGGTCACACATTGCAGTGGATTTCGTCGCCGGGCTCCCACCCTCCAACGGCCACACGACCATCCTCACGATCGTGGACCGTTTCTCGAAAATGGTTCACTACATCCCGCTAACCAAGCTTCCGTCCGCCACTGAAACAGCAGACCTTTTAGCTCTCCACGTTTTCAGGCTGCATGGACTTCCCACTGACATTGTCTCGGACCGCGGCCCGCAATTTATGTCCCAGGTCTGGCGGGCTTTTTGTAGGGCTTTTGGTTCTACTTGCAGCCTGACGTCCGGCTACCATCTGCAGTCCAATGGACAGACTGAGAGAGCGAACCAGGATTTAGAGACTGCTCTACGCTGCGTCACTGCGCGTAATCCCTCTTCCTGGTCCTCCTTCCTCCCTTGGGTGGAGTACGCGCACAATTCGCTCTCCTGCGCCACCACAGGTATGACTCCTTTCATGGCTGGCTATGGCTACCAACCACCCCTCCTCTCTGCGCAGGAACGAGAAGTTGCTGTTCCCTCTGTCCAAACCCATGTCGCCCGGTGCAAGGAGGTTTGGAGGATGGCCCGAGAGGCGATTACGCGCTCAACCCGGCGGAGCCAGCGACTTGCGGATCTCCACCGCGTCCCCGCCCCTCCCTACCAACCCGGACAAAAGGTTTGGCTCTCTCTCGTTATCTTCCTCTACAGGTGGAGTCCCGCAAGCTGGCTCCCCGTTTCGTCGGCCCGTTCGAGGTGGAAAGGATAATCAACCCCTCCACTATCCGCCTAAAGTTGCCTGCATCCCTACCGGTCCACCCCACCTTTCATGTGTCGCAACTGAAACCTGTGTCCACCAGTGACCTCAGCCCTCCGGCCGAACCCCCGCCACCCACCCGGCTCATCGACTACCACCCCGCATATACAGTCAGCAAGATTCTGGATGTTCGTCACCGGGGTCGTGGCTTCCAGTTTCTAGTTGATTGGGAGGGCTATGGCCCAGAGGAGCGCTCCTGGGTTTCACGGCCCTCATCCTGGATCCCACCCTACTACGTGACTTCTATCGTGAGTATCCGCACAAGCCTGGCAGGACGCCCAGAGGCGCCCATTGGGGGGGGTACTGTCACGATCACGGGCGGCAGTGTCGGTGTTTGTGCTTGTGTGTTTTGTTTGTTTTCCTCACAGAGGTGCTCCGGCGGGCTGGGCGGAGTTACGACCGCAGTTGGGAGCGCACTTGCACACCTGCAGCAGGCTGACAATCAGCGCAGCCTTTTAAGACCCCGATCACCACGCTTCTGGCTGCCAGATGATACGCTACCTCTCACGGTGCATGGCTCTGTTCGTAAGACTTCGATTACTAAACCCTAGTGTACTCGCTTCTAGAGTTTCTCCTTACGCCGTTTTCCTGTGTTCTCAGTGTACCTCCTGATTCCTGCGCCCAGACCCGCTCGCCGGTACCTCTGCTGCCACCGATCTGTCCGCTTCCCTCCGAGCGCCGGCGTGCGCCTCCACGTCTCGCCCCCCTCCCGAAAGCTCGACACCACCTCCAGTCCTGACTCCTACCTCTGTGACTCTGCCGTTGCCTAATAAAGAGTTCTCGTCCATCCCTGTACTGTGTCCGCTTTTGGGTCCCACACCCAGTGTAACACTTTCCTTCCCCCAGATATAGCGAGCGCCGTAAAAGAGTCTTTCGAGCCTCGCCACGATCGCCCCGGCTGGTCAGAGTCCGTCTTCAGTCCTATTACTCCAAACCGGCGAACAGCGATCCCTCACTTCCGCCGCCTGTACCGATCGATCGATGGCTTCCTTCAGGCTCTCGACTCCTCGTCCCCATCATCGCTGCTGGCCTGCCCAAAAACCAGCGCAAAAGCCCCCGCCGCGTCTCACATTGTCTCTTTTTCTCCTCAGGTGAGCCCCCGGCACACCCCCCGCTCCGCCAATCACCATGGTCCCCTGGAGGGCCGGTCCTGCGGCCGACCAATCAGCAACCAGTCTTAATCTTTAGGCTTATCCAATTCAGCTGTGAACAAAGAAGAGTACACACCACCCCCCCACAGTCTCAACAGCCCCTCTGCTTCCTTAATGAATGAGTTCATGTCCCCATCAGCGTCTGTCCATATACAAAGTTATTTTAACAATGCCAGTCCACAACACATTAGTCCATGAAACAATCACTTTCTCATTTCTGTACAAACCCCCAGTCTACTGGTGACACAAACATTACTTTGAATTTGTTGAACATAAGGAAAATAACTTGACTGTAAGGTGCACACTTTGCCCGTGTTGGAAGCTTCTCTCCACCGCTACTAACACTACCTCAAACTTAAAGGGATATTCCAGTCTAAGTTTAATCCATGGTCTAACACACGGTGAAACTGTGTTAGACTCCCTCTCGAGAGATAAAGTTTGCAGACTGCTAGCTAACGTAGTTTTAGCATCCTCAGAAATTGCCGCACAACAACATTACATTGCAGTAAATGGGTCCAAATATAAAACCGCCATCAAAAAGCCACAAATGATGCTCAGAACAGCACCAAACTTCAGCAACATTAGAAATAGGGTCCCAGCACATATTTCGAGGCATTAAACATTTGATATCATTGCCAGATCTGTCGGAATAGATAAACAAATCTCACCACCCGAGAAGCCTTCCTTGTTGTGGGGAAGCCCTATGAGTCGATTACTGAGTGCAGTACAGTCCCACAGTAAAGATCATCATTGAGCTGCGGAACTCTACTGCACAGTATAGACTAGTTTAAATAATAAACTAGTCTATACTGAATACAGTCAAATAAACATCTCTTCCTGCATAGAATGTGTACAAAAGAAAAAGTCAAGAACATTGAGCCTCTCCTTTATGTAAGGTAACCTGACTCTCTCCCTCTGGAACCTTTCTCTTCTTTTGAAAATAGTTTAATATACTCATCTGAAAATGTAACCAGAAAAGAGTCATGGCAGAAAATTACCTGGGCATTACCTAAGCTAACATTATGTCGTGCTGTTCAAAACGTGTATCTAAAACGTAATGGTAATCAATAGAAAATTAAGTTTTACAGTTAAAAATTAATCTACAACAAAATAATATCTCTCTCTACCAGTGTTGGTCACGTTACTTTTAAATAGTAATTAGTTATAGCTACTAGTTACTTCTCCCAAAAAGTAACTGAGTTAGTAATGGAATTACTCCAATATAAAAGTAATTAGTTACCAGGAAAAGTAACTCTTGCGTTACTTTCTTTTCTTCCCCTTTTGAGCTCTATGTATTTAGAAAATGTCTTTCTGCATAGCAGACCGGCACCTGCTCTCCCTGGTATTTAGCCAATGAAGGAGTCTGGGTCAGCTGTTGATAACGGGAGCATGTTCTCAACAACATACTTGCCTATCATTGCATTCAGTTCAGTCTGTGTCACAAGTTTTAGTGAAGCTGGAGCAGAAACATCCAGCTTTAGCTGCTCGGACGGCTCCGTGTCCTTCTGCGTTAGCGGAGCTCACGTTAGCCACACCTGCTATCATTACCAACAGTGTCAACAACGGAGTTTTTGGCCACTAGTGTTGTAAAAGCGCGTGCCATTGAGATATGCTTCATTAGATTAGAGTTGCTTAAAACGGACGTGGACAAAGGAGGTTAAAGTAGTGTCTGTACTTCCACTTTGAAAACGTAAACTTTCCCTCTGGACTCGCCATTTCTGCAGCTCACCTCTGCTAGTTTGTGTGTAAACCAAACACAGCCTCTGATTGGCTTACGAACTCTCACTCTACCTTAGAGAGCCAATCATCACCTCTGCGGTTGTCCCGCCCCTCCCTCCTGCCTCACCGGAGAAAAATAAAGCAGCCCTGCTGCTTCGTTGGCTGAGAGCCGCACACAGCTTCAATGAGAAACTTCAATTTGTAACGTGCCACATTTTATAGTCGGTAAAAAATAAAATAAAAATAAGAATCTCTCTGAAATAATGATAGAAATAATGTGTATCCTGTATTAATCAGTCAATAACACATTTATCCCGACTCAGGATTTTTTCTGTAGCCTAATCCATCTATACATTAGGGTCGTTTTCACTGGTTTGAACAAAAGTGTATCAAAGATAACCTAGCTTAGGTACCTTTCTTTCACCCTTTTCTCTCCCTCCACGTCGGACTGTTGTCTCTACTCTCGACGTCTTTCGCGCCACAGCTAAACAGGCAGGTGGTGAGTCCGGTGTTCCGGTGTTGGTTTTTCAAAATAAGGGTAGGCTATTTGCAGCATAGCGTCACATTTCACGAAAAACACCATGTTTTGTGCCAAAATCACATTTCATACAACAATTTACATTAACATAAACATAAAACAACATAAAAACAAGGTAAGAAAACAAACAAAACAAAACATTATTCTGAAGGTGTGGCGGCTTTTATTTTGCCGTGGCGGTGCGCCACAATCAATTACATGTAGAGGAATGCTTGGCAGTAATATGACTACAACTGTTTTACCTAAATGCCATCAGCATGTCTAGATCCCCACCAGGGTTATCGTGGCCCATGTGTATACCAACATTCTTGGCAGCTACAAAGCCCACCCACATCCTCATTTTGGCATGTCAGATCATATTCCCTGCTTTTTCTGCCTACATACTCACAGTTAATAAAGTTAAAACTGTTAAAGTCTGGACAGATGAAGCTACCGCAGCCCTACAGGACTGTTTTGAGTGTACAGAATGGCAAATGTTTAGAGATGCCGTCACTCAGGATAACAACATCAGTCTTAAGGAATGCACAACTTCAGTGACATCATATAATCAGCAAATTTGTTGATGAAGTGGTGATCACTAAGATCATTCCCCAACCGGAAGGCCTGGACCAAGGGAGAGGTGAGGGCTCAATTTGGAGCCACAAATCTGCCTTTCGGTCAGCTGACAAGGGAGCATACAACCCCTCCAGAGACAGACTCTAAGCTGGCATCAAGGAGGCTAAGAGGAGACATCTGCAGAGACTGGAGAGGGACCTCAAAACCAACAGCACTAAAGACATGTGGCACGCTATCAAAAATGACACAGGCTACAAAAGCAGGAGTGCCCAGCATCATGTGTGAGGCCACACTACCAGATGAGCTGAACACATTTTATGATCACATTGATCTCCTCAACACTAGCCCCTTTCACACAGAGACACCGCGTTATCGGCATGGTTAAAGCTCACCTTTTGTCCACCTTTGTTTGTTCATGCTGAACCAAGCAGCTCCAGTATAAAGCTGCACCAGTGTGTCAATTCATACAGCACGCCAGCACTGCGGATTCAAAGGAGGCATGGCGGTACACATCATGATGTTGAGATCTGTGTGATTTTTTTTTCCTGGTGTCCACCTGTTAATCTAAACATGTATCTACCGATTGTTTATAATCATATGGATGCAGTTATAATGAGTTGTGGTTGAGATCTTGACCAAAGACAGTTGGTGCTTTCTGGGGGAAAGTTTACTGAAGTCTTGGTCAGGAAGACTGACCTTTGCGGTGATATCTTTCAATACAAGTTTCCAGAGACAGTAGCTACATCAACACAATTGTGGACACAACACAAGACATGGTGAGTTAAAGTTACATTTTTGATTGAAAATTGATTTCATGACAACCCTACGGCGCACACACATGCACATGAGCGGAATATGTTTTTTTGGCAGGTCTGAAACACTCGGGGCCCTGTTTGGATGGTCTATAGCAGGTGGTCTAAAGCACAAGTGCTCGTAGGGCAAGTCTGTGTCATTGTCTGGAGGTGCAGAGTGCTGACTCTGAATTATTAATGAATGTGTTTAAAGGGGGAACACAATTTAAACCAATCATAGTGTCCTCCTCCATTCTCTTTGAGCCAGGTGCACCAGGACCTAGTACAGGTTTAACAGTGGCACTCATCTTCACTGATGGACAGGGATGTGATCCTCGGCTGCTGAACCCTCTGTCCCGTCATTTTACAATAACCTATCCCTTCAACAACTGTCTTTCAAGATAATACACAACAGTATTTCACTGAAGAGGAGAAGCGCTGCTGCGCATCCCTCTGTGTGTGAGTGCAGATCTCAGTCTGTGAGAGGGGGGCCTAAAACTCTGTGTACAGTACCAGTCAAAGGTTTGGACGCCATCACATTGAGAAGGCAAGAAATTCCACAAATTAACTCTTGACAAGATACCTGTTAATTGAAAACTATTCCAGGTGACTACATCCTAAATCTGATTGGGAGAATGCCAGAAGTGTGCAAAGCTGTCATCAAAGCAAAAGGTGGCTACTTCGAAGAACACAAATTATGCATCATATTCTGGTTTGTATTACACTTTTTTTGTTGACTACATAATTCACATAATGTGTTATTTCTCAAGATATCTTCAGCATTGATCTACAATGTACTTCCTGAAATTTTACAAACATGCACGAGTCATCTCACCATCTCCACAACTGACTATAAATGGCTTTTAAACACCCCAATTACCTGGTTTGCATATAAAGGGCCATATTTTAGTTTAGTTTTTATTTTTCTAGTTTGGAAGAGAATTGCCAGAAGCAGAGACACAGTTGAAGAGGAAGAAGCGTAATTTCACAGACTGAACTAATAACTGATTAAATCACCAGATGAAAGCAAGAATTTTTTGGAGGTTTTGGCATCTTCTGGCATTAGCAACAAAATGAAGCAAAAAGAGAAAGAGGTGGCAAACGGCGTGAATTCAAAGTACATTTTTGGTGTTTACGTGTGGTTTATACATTTTGCCCCAGGCTGGAATTTCAATTTGAAAAGTTTCTGCTTTAATGGGGTCAAGAAAGATTCATGGAAATCTGTTCAGTAGTTTTGAATAACCTGTTGACTGACCAACTAACCAAGCCACAAAGAAACAAGCAGACACGACAGGTTCTATCTCAAGCACGGCACAGAGCGGCGCACAGCGCAGCGTAAATGTCTCTGTAAGTTTTAAACTGGGCTTTCTCATGCCCAGTGCCAATGTTAGGTAAATAGCAAATGTACTTGTGTGCCTCTGATTGTTTTGCGCTTAAAGTGAGGTGTGGTCAGGCACACTGATGGCAGATTGCTATCATGAGGCAGTGGAAAGTGACGGTGCCATAGACCAACCAAGTGGAGCCCATTGGGCCCTCATGCCACCCTCAAAGAGTCTGTTTCTGACAGTTTGGTCAGAAACATGCACACCAGTAGTCTGCTGTCCCTCCTCACACAAAGGAGCAGATACTGATAGTAGATAAAAATAGTTTGGCTGCTGGGTTGATGCCCTTCTACGGCCCTGTCCAGCTCTCTTCACGTAACAGCCAGTCTCCTAGTGTCTCCTCCATGCTCTTAAGACTGTGCTGGGAGACACAGCAAATCCTCTTGCGAACGCATGTATAGTTGTGCCATCCTGAAGGAGCTCAACTACCTGTGCAACCTGACTGGGCTGCAGGTACCCCTCATGCTGCCAGTAGTGAGATTGACACTAGCAGAACACCAAACTAGAGAAGAATGAGTCAGGGAGGATAATATGAGAGCAATTGTCTGTTTAACTGACTTGGTGTTATACTGTGCTATCAAGTGTTCCCTCAATTTTTGGGCAGTGTATTTTAGTAGAGCCCCAATTCATACATTTGACAACAGCTCCTCAGACAGACGTTTAAAAGAGGTACTCTCTCATGCGTGACTTTTGGTACTGTGAGATAATTAAAACAGCTTGGGAAAACATTGGAAGATGGATTTCATGAACTTTTAATGAAAAAGTTTAATTTTCAGCAATGATTTGTCTGTTGAGAGTGACTCATGCAGTTGAGAAAATAAGATATCCAACATCATGGCTTGTTTAAAGATAAAATAAAGAAGCACCTTCTGTTCGAAAAAAGAATTGAAATATTACTTGAGCACTGAAAGGACAATGCTGTGGACAGCAGATGCAATTATCACAAGACATATAGCTCAATTCACAAAGTTTAGCAGATTGAAGCTGCAAAACCACCCAACACTGATACATTTATTGAGCCCTTTGTTTTGTCTTTATCTTGACCCGTTAATGTGTTTGTGTGTGTGTACGTGCGTGTGTGTGTCTGTGTCTGTGTGTGTGATAAGTGAATGTTTGTGTGGTTGGGGATGCAGTATTGTGTATCTGTGTTGACACCCATATGTGACTATATGGTATACGTTGATGTGGAGTTAATTCAATAAAAAATGACAAGGGAAAGGAAGAGGAAATTTTGATGTAGTGGTGAGTAGTGTTCTATGCTTTGTTTTACTTTTTTAGAATGTGTTATCTTCACTTTAGGTGTGCTTATGAATAATTTGATGAGCCCTCTTTGCTTTCTGTGGAGATAGGTGTGCAGATGCTTTGACTTCTTTTACAATCTGAGATTCTGCATTGCCTTCCTCACAGGACCTGTTTTCTTCATTGTGTGAATGCACCGTTACAAACAAAAAGATCCACAGCTCTTTGTTAAAGACAGCAAAAATGTAAACAAAATAATCAAATCTATTTCTGCTCAGTTGTAAGCTTCAGTTGTTGATGAGAAAAGAGGAAACTTTCATGAGCAAGACAATTGACACCAGATGGCAGTGTTGTATCACTTGAGTTTTTTGGCTTGTGGGCTTCCTTCACTATGCAAATAATACAGACTTGAATCCAACAATTCAATTCTGATTATTTCACAAATATATTAGATGGATGCATATTTCCCGACCTGCATACATTCTTTGACAAATGCACTCTCACTAGCTGAAGGTTTTGTTGATGTGAGACATACTGAGCAGAAAGAGGAGTAAGTTGCTTCTCTGTATGTCAGTCATTTTCTGATTGTGCAGAATACATCTGTTTCTGAGTGGAGTACATTGGGAATGACTATAGCAAATTGTCTTGGGTACTACTGACCAATCATGTTGTTGTTGTTCCTGGAATAACATAATTAATGTTGGTCTAGGACCATCATTTCACTTACGAAACAGCAATGAAACCACATTTGGAGCAAGCTGTCATGGTTCTGCTGGTTACATATAAGAATCTCACTCTGGAGTCAGGGGATTGAATCCTGTTTTGAGTATGTCTTCCCTGTCTTAAGTTTTCTGTTGCTTTTTGATTAGAACCTCTCTTAACTTTTAACAAGTGTCTGAAAGGATAATTTCTCCCATGGTCACACTGTTGCACCAGCCACTGTTGATTCAAAAAAGTGATATCCCCACATTTCGCTTTGCCTGAGAGCTCTGAAAAGTTGAAAGCCTGCCAGCTGCAGCCCAGGGTCTGGTATCGATCAACACAACCATATTTCCATGAAAAACAGAACGGAAGATGAAGAAAAGTCTCTGTCTTTCCCCATCAGTAGCTGCAGTTTGTCCAGTCTATTGCACAGAGAGCACATATTAGATAGAAATATTCCAGGTAGTGAAGTCTAGTGTCTGTGCATGTAGAGATGTACAAGGCAAGCGCTCCAGCATGTCTTCCTCTCATATGGCGTTTGACAGCATGAACAAAGTTGAGCGCACCTTTCACCAGAATGTCCAATAATTCCATTGATGAACAGAAAGAAGTTAGAAACAAGTCAGCTGAAGTTGTTCCTTGATGTTCATGAGTTCTTCTCTGGTGAAAGAGCTCCGGGTATCACAGCAGAAGACAGAGCTGGTAAACAAAACTAGACAAAACAATGCACACCAACACACTGAGGCAGTGGTCCATCCAAACTAGATAATGCAGATGATGTGTCAAATACCTTTTACTTCTTCATAGAAGTATGAAACAAGTAACAGTTGTATAGTTTGAGGCCCTGAACATTTTCAGATATTGAGCCATTGCAAAAATGTCATTTGGCAGCCATGAGTTTAGCATGGAGTCTGCCAACCCTCAGTCCTGAGCACCCAGCTCTAAGCCCAAGCTTCAGCCTTCAGCCAAGCCTGTGCCACATATGCTCCCTTCTCTCCAGTTAGGTTTTGTCAGCCTCCAGTCAGCTCCAGTGTTTGCTAGCCTCCTGTCAGTTCCAGGGCCTGCTAGCCACCTGCTAACTAGCCCCCCATCAATTCCAGTGTTTGCTGGCCATCAGCTGGTTAGCCCACTGTCAGCTCCAGGGCCTGGTAGTCCCCAGGAAAGAAAGTTGACACCTCATACAGGCCCCAAGTGTCCCCTTTCTGGGGAATTCACCAAGCCTACAAAGTGCCTTCCCCGAAAAAGTGAGGTACCAAGCCACAACCCAGACCCCGACACTGGCTCCAGATCCTTTTCCTCAGTTGCCAGCACAGCAGAGATCAGTATCTGGTTTCCAGTCATCGGCCCGGCCAACTCTAGTTCCTGTTCTTAGGTTGGTGGCCTGGCCGACTCCCCTTCCTGTTCCTGGGTCAGCGGCCCAGCTAACACCTGCCAGTGGTGCCCTGTCTGCGGCCCGGCCTACTCCTGTTGATATCAGACTCTGGTTCCCAGTCTGTGGCCTGGCCAACACATGTTCCTATTCCTCAGTCAGCAGCCTAGCCATGACCTGTTCCTACTCCTGGGTTGACAGCACGGCTGACTCCATCTTGTCCTCCAGAGGGCTTCAGTGTCTGCCACCGACCTCAAGGGCTCCAGTGTTTAAGTTTGTTTAACTAGGGTTAAAAGTGTTTTGTTTTTTTTTTAATTCCAATTGCATATGTGAACATGGATCAAAGCAAAAAAAAAGTCTTTTGACTGAATGTTTTTTTCGAGCTTGGCCAAGTCATATTCCCAATTTGTAATTGTGAAACATGTTACAGGGCACGTTCCTTGACACGTGCTAAAATAATAAGATAAGATTTACAGCCTCACCCCACAACCATGTTCTCTAATGCAGACATCAAGTTTTAATATTTGACCAACATTGTTTTACAAGAGGATGATCTGAACAGCTGTTCTATTCACACTTAAAATGTTTTTTGTCCTTTTAATGTAATTTTCAATCTATGAAATCAAACTGTGCCTTTTTTTAGCCAAGCTTCTCTCAAGTTTTACTCTTACAAATAATCAACCATCTACAGAACTTTTCGGTGCTATTTTTCTACTTCTTCTTCTTCTTCTTCTTCTCACCATCATTAATTATTATTCTTATTATTAATGATATTGTTTAAAGTGAGCCTCTTGTCGTTTAACAGAAAAATACATCATACTGTTGGGAATCGTTATTGATTATTTATTATTAATTAATATGTTGTTATTAATTAATTCAAAATGATTATAGTTGATTAATGAAACCTAGGTAACTATGAGTCAATAATGAACACGGGGCACCACCCTGAAATCAGGGATCAATAATCAAATGATTTACCTTTTAGTCTCATAGCCTGAAAGTTAGTCAACTTGTCAATATTATGAAAATATCAATAATTAGACAAGAGGGAAGGCATGAATCCGAGCACTGACCATCTCAACCAGCAGTTATCACAATATGGGATTGTGCACAATAATCACAGATGCTGCTCAGTTAAAATCAACAGTGTTTATTATAGCTTTTCTCCACGGAACAAACCACCCACTTTAACAAACAACAATCTCCTTCAACAACTAACAACATCAAAACAAAAGCAAGCCAAACAGGTACCTGGGTGGAGGCGTGCGTGCGTGCGTGTGTGTGTGTGTGTGTGTGTGTGTGGCAGGAAGTCCCCAATAAAGACTACAAAGATGGCCGAACGTGGCTTGGGAAGTCACGTTCGCCGGACTATAAATTAGTGGGCGTGACTTGGGAAGTCCCGTCAGAGAGACTACAGGAAACACCGGACGTGACTTTGTGTCACGCGAGAACGCCAATTCCGAGATGATGAATTCAGATTCACTGATTCATATACCTGGAATTCAAAAATGGCGGCAGTGACTGTATCGACCAAAGGTGATCACTACACGTGCGCGCGAGGTTTGAACAAAGGCAGCGGTTGCGCCGTCTTTGATCTCGTGTGCGGTTTGGTCACACGAGGGGTGAATTTACAGGGATGATAGCCACAGTCCCAAAAAGGTAGCCGTGCTACCAGGGGAAAGTCCGTCTTTACGGTCAATAAAGGGGATATGCTGGGCACACGTCTTATGTTATAGCGGGGTTGTTAACTATAAGTTTACAACAGATCGCCCTAAAGAGTACGTGTATCTCGGTGTGTGTGTGTTAGTAAAAGAGGGAAGAAGCTAAGCTGGGCTTAGCAGACAACAAAGAAACAAAACACAACGACCATGTGGTGCACAGCGGTCATCTCTCCCTCGAACAGTGGCTGACAAGTGAATTGAGGTTCGTTTATCGTCCGCTGATCAAGCCGGAATGCGACGTATTGTGGTCACACACAGTGGCAAGACTGTACAGGCTGGATTAGCCTGAATGAGCTCCTAGCGAGCGTAGCAGACACGGTTAGCACACAGTACGGGTAACCATAAATCGGACTCGGCAGTCCTTTCACAACAAAATAAAAAGCACAACAAAGAAAAACATGCTATATACTATCTGTTTCTGCCCAAACAAAAGCCTCTTACTTGGATGCCGCTTGTTGCGGTAGCATGGGCACCCGTCTAACTCGGAGTTCGGAGCGCGGGATCAGCGTTGGCGTCCTAAGCTGCTGACGGCAGGCTGTTCACAGCGTTATGTCGACTCGACTGAAGGGACGGTTTCGTTCCTTCTGAAGATTCTTTTCTTCCTTCTGCAGGCATTGAGGAAACGGCTGGGTTGTACAGCGTTCCTCTCGGGGTCCATAACAATTATGACGAACGTCCGAACAAAAATGAAAGTGAGTCTGTCAGTCTGATGGCGAGTTATCACCATTCTGTCATCACTAACATAGTGTTAATAATCAAAGAAGCTCTGAGGCTTTACATTTGTTCTAAATGTTATGATACAAGATTTCAGCATTGAGCTACAATCAGGCTACATTCATAAAGAAGAACCGGCCCAGCGAGCTGAATGACTTCCGACCGGTGGCACTCACATCACATCTGATGAAGACGTTGGAGCGGCTCTTCCTCAACCTCATCAGACCCCAGGTACAGCACGCTGAGGACAATCTGCAGTTTGCCTACCGAGCAGAGGTTGATGTGGAGGATGCCATCCTCTACCTCTACCACGAGCCCACTCGCATCTGGACAAGGGAAACGGCACAGTCAGGATCCTCTTCCTGGACTTTTCGAGTGCCTTCAACACAATCCAGCCGCTTTTACTCCAGGAAAAACTAAACAGAATGCGAGTGGACCCCTGCCTGGTTGCTTGGATTTCCAGCTACCTCACCGACAGACCGCAGTATGTCAGGTTGAAGGACATCACGTCTGACACTGGTCAGCAGCATAGGAGTTCCGCAGGGGACTGTGCTGTCCCCCCTCCTCTTTACTCTGTACACAGCGGACTCTGAAACGTGTCACATCCAGAAGTTCGCAGGTGACACAACCATCATGGGGTGTATCAGAGATGATAAAGAGGAGGAATACAGGAGCCTGGTGAGGAACTTTGTTTTTTTTTAGAATATTTTATTTTCGGTTTTCAATTCAACAAAATATACATGAAAACACAAACACACAGCTCCATACCCCTCCCCCAACCCACCCACCCACAAACTGAGAGAAAGAGAGGGCAAAAATAATAGTAATGGTAATAATAATGATAAAAATATATATACACATATACATACATACACATATAAACATATAAGAGCGGTCGAGAGGCGACATAGACAACGAATAAGCACTGACAGCAAAGAATCTACAACCCATCCATCATAGAAGTGGACAATGTGTCCATATATGCCAAATAAGGCTGCCACATCTCTGTAAAAGTATTATAGTCTTTCCTGAGTGTATATGTCATTTTTTCAAGTGGAACACAGCTATTCATTTCTGAAACCCATCTTCCTATAGAAAGTTGGGAGTCAGACTTCCACGTGATGGCTATGCACTTCCTTGCAACACACAAGGCCAGTGAGAGAAATTTCTTTTGAGCCTTTCTTAATCGTGTATCAATGTTTGTAGTATCTCCTAATAAGCAGGTTTGAGGATCTAATGGGAGATGCACTCCTAGAAGTTTTGTCATGATATCAGAAAAATCATGCCAAAATGTATTAAGTTTTGTGCATAACCAGTTGCAGTGCAGGAATGTGCCCTCTTCTATACTACATCTAAAACACAAACTGGGTATCTCAGGATTATATTTATGCAATTTCTGTGGCATAAGATAGGTTTGATGTAGAAAGTGTCAGGCACGGACGGGAGCTCAAACGCAAGGCAAAGAGAGACAACGCAGAGGAGGGTATTACAAAGTAAATTTATTGAAGCTTCACCAAAACAAAAGCTTAACTCGGAGGGAAGGCACGATCCACTCCCAAGGCTGGCGGGGAAACAACCCACACAACGAACCAAAAGTGAAAGAGAAACTAAAACAGACTCGGAGAAAACTCGAGCGATCTACATGAACCAAACTCACGGCAGTCAAGAGAGAACTCAAAACGCTGTCTACAGGTAACGGTACAGGAATGGGTCGAGACCTACTACCAGGGAGAGCGGGAGAGAGAGCGGGCTTGGCTGAGCGGGCTGGGCTGAGCAGGCTTGGCTGTGTTTGAAGCGGCGCTGGAGTCGGGGGAGGCAGGCGGAGGTGATGCGGTGCCGTCGGGTGAGATGGAGGCGGACGGGTGCAGTCCTGCGAGGTGTAGCGGATGCGTGGGTCTGGCGGGCTGAACGAAGCCTCGGCGGAGGGGGTCGGGTGAACTGGCGATCCAGAAATGCCGGCTGGAGACGGGAAACTGGAAACCGGAAAAAGATTCAGACACGTTTCTTTGCAGGAGACAATAAGGTTGGTGAGAAAACACATCAAAGTACTAACTGGGGATATGCTACGGTCCGGCATCGGTTTGCGGGGAGCGTCAGATCTTTATAGTGGCGTAGAATGAATGAAGGCGCTGCCCTCCACGCAGCGCGGATCGAACAGCTGATTGCAGAGTGGCTGCACCTGTCCGTCCTGCACTCGCATCATCCTCCAGCCTGCCAGAGAGAGGGAGAGAGAGGGAGAGAGAGGGGGAGAGAGAGGGGAGAGGCAGCCACTACCTGGCCCGAGATGTGGAGGGTGTGACAGAAAGTTGTAATAGGTTAGCCTGTATCTGGAGTTAATAGTGGCCGTTAGACCCTTTTGACACAATGCAGACCATAGCTCTATACCCACTGTCACACCCAAGTCGGACTCCCATTTCTCCCTTGATTTATGTAAACCTGGTTTTGAAGCATCATCCATCAAAAAAGAATACATTTTTGAGATAAGACCAGGTGCATTACCCTCATGAAGCAGTCTTTCCAGATCGTTAAGCATGGGTAAAGTCATTTCAGATCCCAAACAGATTTAAGAAATGAACTTAACTGTAGGTAACAAAAACAATTCTTGCTGGACAGATCATACTTCCTCCTTAGGTCCTCAAAAGACATCAAGGATCCATCCTCATAGCAGTCCTCCAAATGACGGATCCCTTTCTGGTACCATATTTCCAGGATCTTATTATCCACTGACATAGGTATGAGTTCATTCTGTTTCAACGGTGTTTTGGGTGAAAATATGTTTTTTAGTCCAATATTTTTCCGGACTTCATGCCACGTTTTGATGATATGAATCAAGACAGGGTTATCAGTTCTTCTGGAGATAATTGTAGGAGTCCACTTATAGATAAAATCTGCAGGGGTATTTTCCTTAAGAGCATACATTCCAATTGAAACCCAGGGTGGGACATTTTCACCCTCAAAAAGAAAAGAAATAAGTCACATTTGGGCAGCCAAATAATTCTTTTCAAAATTAGGCAGTCGAAGACCTCCCAGTTTATAATCCCATGTAAGTTTTTCTATTGAGACTCTTGGAGTCTTACCATTCCATATAAATTGTCTGATATGTTTATTAAGGTTTTTAAAAAAAGCTGAGTGGCACTGGAATCGGTAAGGACTGGAAGAGGTACTGCAGCCTTGGCAGAATATTCATTTTAATGCAATTTATTCGGCCAGTCAGAATAATAGGTAAATTTATCCACTTCTGTAAATCCTCTATTATTAGACTAACTAGTGGTAAGTAATTAAGTTTGTACACATTTTTAAGGTTATTATCCAGGGTAATTCCAAAGTATTTTATCCCACTTGGAGACCACTTGAATGGCCTCTTTGCAGATGTTCCACATAGTCAAAGTTTGAGAGTGGGAGAATTTCACTTTTGTCGTAATTTACTTTATATCCAGAAACAGTTCCAAATGTATGCAAAACAGTTTTTGCAAGGGAATCAAATGGATTCGTTAAGTAAAGAATTATATCATCTGCCATAAGATTGATTTTATGTATGGTCTGGCCCACTTTTACACCTTAGTCCTGTCTGATCGTCTCAGCCAAAGGCTCGACGGCCATAACAAAGAGCCCAGGGGACAAGGGACACCCTTGTCTGCTTGATCTACTCAGGGGGAAAGCAGTGGACATTTGTCCATTAATAATTATTTTGGCTTGTGGTTTCTTATAAAGCGTTCTGACCCAATTAATAAAATAAGAGCCAAATCCGAATTTAGATAGGACCTTGAGTAAATTGGGCCACTCAAGCCTACCAAAGGCCTTTTCAGCGTCCAGGGTAACAGCTATACTAGGTTCAGGATTGGAGGTTGCCCTATGAATGACATTAAGTAACCTACACATGTTACTGGCAGAGGATCTCTTCTGGATAAAACCCACTTGGTCTAGGTTTATCAATTTTGGTAAGAATTTTCTCAGCCTGTTTGCCAAAGCTTTAGAAATCAATTTATAATCCGCATTCAAGAGTGAAATTGGTCGAAACGTGGAGCATTTCAAGGGGTCTTTGTTTTTTTTATGGATCACTGTAATTATAGCCATTGAAAATGAATCAGGGAGGCTTTGTGTCTTAGATGCTAGATTAATCACATCCATAAGAAGAGGAATAAGCAAATCCTTAAACTCTTTGTAGAATTCGGGGGGGAACCCATCCTCCCCTGGTGATTTATTAGATTGCAGTGTAGAAAGAACACTTTCAATTTCTTTTGAGGTAAATCTAGATCCCTTTGGTCGTCCTGATTCAGTTTAGGTAATTCAATATTATTTAAGAATGTATCTATCATGGACAGATCCTCTGGTGATTCTGATTTGTACTAATCAACATAAAACTTTTTAAAAGTTTCATTTATTTCTTTTGGGTTCTGTGTAATACAGCCATGTTCATCTTCAATTTGGTTAATTGTTTTTGAACTCTCCTCTTTCTTTAATTGCCAGGATAGAACTTTATGAGCTCTCTCCCCCAGTTCATAGTACCATTGTCTTGTTCTCAAAATATTCTTCTCAGCCCTATAGGTGCATAATGTATTATACTTGAGTTTTTTATTTACCAATAAGCTGATATATCTTCCTATCCCTATGTTGTTGAAAGTCTTTTTCCAGCCCAAGAATTTCTTTCTGTAGTTCTTACATTTCTGCCGCGTATGATTTTTGAAGTCCTTTTGTATATGAAATTATTTGACCTCTTAAATAAGCTTTTAATGTGTCCCATAGTATGAAACTATTGGGGAGGAAGGACAGTTTGTTTCACAGAATAATTTGATCTGATCCCAGACAAATTTACAAAAGTCAGGTTTTTTAAGAAGGGTCGAGTTCAAACGCCACCTGTACATATTGGGCATTTTCTCAGGCATTACTATTGATAAGGTGAGTGGGGAATGATCAGAAAGTATCCTCGGCAAATACCCAGACTCTAATGCTCTTTAAGTTACATGTGTTGACAGTAAGAAAAGATCTATTCTAGTAAATGAATTACGACGGTTTGAATAATAAGAATAGTCTATTGTTTGGGAATGTATTTGCCTCCAAACGTCTGTTAGATTAAGATCTTTCATGAATGATAGAGTGGTTGAGGCTGATTTAGGCCTTGAAGTGGAAGTAACAGATTTGTCCAGAATTGGGTCCAAACAAAAATGTTCATGGCCTCCTGATACTTTAAGAAAAAATATCCTGAATAAAGGAAATGTCGTCATAGTGAGGGGCGTAAAGGTTTAGTAAAGTCCACTGTTCAGAATAGATTAGACAGTTTATTAAAATGTATCGGCCTAATGGGTCACTAAATGTTTCCTGAAGTGATAGGAATGTTTTTATTTATTAAAATAGCGACTCCTCTCGCCTTAGAGCTGAAAGAAGAAGAGAAAACTTGGCCTATCCATCCTCTTTTTAATTTATTGTGTTCTTGCGCGGTAAGATGGGTCTCCTGTATAAAGGCTATATCCGTTTCAATCTTTTTTAAATATGTTAACACCCTTTTCCTCTTGACGGGCCCATTTAAACCATTGACATTGAAACTAACAAATTTCACCACCTCATTCATGTGAAAAGTTTAAAGAATTGGCAG
Organism: Sparus aurata; assembly: GCF_900880675.1. Classification (NCBI taxonomy): domain Eukaryota; kingdom Metazoa; phylum Chordata; class Actinopteri; order Spariformes; family Sparidae; genus Sparus; species Sparus aurata. Next base: position 36,793,342 of record NC_044194.1, read on the forward strand.
TAGCCTGTCCTGCAGCCTCTTCACATTAAGCTTAAAGAAAATGCCTCTCTTTCAATGGAACAAACAGAAAAAACAAATAAGGTCAAAACCTCCCCGTTCCCTTAAGCACCGACCCCCTGAACACTCGGCACCATCCAAAATCACCAACCGGGACCTTCCTTTCTGCGCTTCACCAGGTTTGCACTCAGATCTGGGAAGAACATCACGGCATTTCCATTGAAAGTGATTGGCCCACCTTTTTCTCTGGATGTCTTAGCGGCTATTCGGAGAATGTTGTCCCGGTCCTGGTACTTCAGTAGACGGATGAGAACTGGTCTGGGTCGCTTTTCTCCTGGCGGGCGGTATGTCGGGGACCGATGCGCTCTTTCAATGATCATCGGCTCTGGAAAGTGCTGTTGTCCCAGCACGGAGGGGATCCAATGGGTAAAAAATCGCACCGGATCCGTTCCCTCTCTGCCCTCCTGTAGGTTGACAATGCATACATTGTTGCGCCGGCTTTGGTTCTCTAGTTGGTCTACTTTGTCCACGAGGAGCTCCTTCTCCTTCAACAGGCGGATGACATGGGTGTCCAGGTCAGCTAGCTTGTCCTCAGCCGAGCTAATTCGCTCCTCCGCCTCCATAATTCGTGAACTCATTCCGTCTATCGCTGTTTTCAACCCCGAAATAGAGTGATTAATTTCGGCAGTTTTGGCGTCGAGCTTCTGGGAGAGTGCTTCATTACCACGTTTTATTTCTTGTAGTATGGCGAAGCTTCCTTCTACTCCACACTGCTCTTCCATGGCCATGTTGTGTTCCGCACTCGTTTCACGTGCTACAGCTTCCCGAGAAGAAAAGTGGTCGATAATTGAGCTTTGCGTCTTATTTCGAGATCTCAAGTCCATACTTCACCAGTTGGATGAAGTTTGAGGTACAGCGGGTGTTATTTTGCACTCAAATCCGAGTTTTCATTAAGAGCTCCGGAGCACACGTCTCCCTAGTTCAGCTGCATCACCGGAAGTCCGTGAGGAACTTTGTTGTCTGGTGCCACACAAACAACCTGCAGCTCAACACCTCAAAGACTAAAGAACTGGTCATTGACTTCGGGAGGGATAGACCCAGACCCAGACCAGTTCTGTTAGGAGCAGAGGAGGTGGAGGTCGTGGAGACCTATAAATATCTTGGGCTGTGTTTGGACAACAAGCTGGACTGGACGAGCAACACTAAGCAGCTGTACAAGAAGGCTCAGAGCAGACTGTACTTCCTGAGGAGGCTACGATTATTCAACATCTGCAGGAAGCTCCTGTGGATGTTCTATCAGTCTGTGGTCGCCAGCATTCTTTCCTACGCTGTGGTGTGCTGGGGTGGGAGCACATCAAAGGGAGACCTTTCCAGGTTGGAAAAGCTGGTCAGGCGGGCCGGCTCGGTGGTCGGCATGAAGCTGGACCCCCTGGTGACAGTGGCGGAGAGGAGAACTCTTAACAAACTGCGGGGCATCCTGGCAAAGGCCAACCACCCTGTGCGCTGTCATCAGCAGCCGGAGGAGCCGGTTCAGCGACAGGCTGCTCCTTCCAAAGAGCTGGACAAACAGTCCGAGAAACTCCTTTGTCCCCCATGCCATCAAACTGTACAACTCCTCACTGGGGGGGAGGAGGGCGAACAGATGATGAACAAATGCATGTACAATACAATAACCATGTGCAATGACAACACAACCATACAAATACTGTGTATCTGTGAATACTGTGTACAGTTTATATATATTATATAGACACACGTGTATATACATATATTTACACAAATATTTTTCCTCTATATATAAGTGTTATCTTAATTTATTTTATATTATTTATGTATATGTATATATTTAACAGTGCTGTGTGTGATATGGAACTTCAATTTCCCCGAGGGAACCTCCCAAAGGGATTAATAAAGTTATGTTTAAGGCTAAGTCTAATGATTTTGTACAGTCAGACTAACCAAAAACGTATTATTGATCATCATTATAAAGTTTCAGGGTGTTCCTGTAACCATGGTAACTCACGGTGCCAGAGGGGAGGGAGAGACGCTGAATGAAGCCGTTTACACAGATACACTGCAGACAAGTCCAGACTATAGCTGTTATTTCACACATGTAGCACATAACAGGAGACTCTTCGTGTCAGATGAGTTCTCACGTGTTAACTAAACTCAATAACGAATTGATAACGTAGCAGCACGACGAGTCCTTGCTAGCTAAGCAGCTAAACTTTAGCGCCGCTCCGTGTTTAGATCCCGCCCTGTGTGGGTCACTACACTGTCATTGGTCAGGCGCACACACGCTGTTAACGATACCATTGGCTGCAGAGTGTGACAATCTGTCAATAAAAATCAGCCAACACTTGTTCTCCTCCGATCTACATTGAAGCAACGGAGAGCTTTAATCCATGTGTGAAACAACCCCAAAAATTATTAAATTAAAAACAATATTATTATACATTACATTTTTGATATCAGGTCACAGGGGCCTGGAGTTTCATGAACTCGCTTCTGGGGATTATTTGACTCACCCTCTATGTCTGTCTGCAATTTTCTCCTTTGTAGAAACTGCTAAGGCTCTTAATAGTCCACCTACTTCTAAAATAATCTTTACCTTAGGAGCTCTTTTAAGAGCAAAGATGCTTTGTAAATTCCTTTTTTTTTCTTTTCAGGATCTAGTCTTAACTTTCAGGGCTAATTCTAAGACAACGTCATAACTGTAACAATTTTCTTAGAAATGTTTCACTAGGCCCAAGCTTTTATAAATACAGTCTTATGTCCCTGTCTAAATTAATGACGAGACAGCGATAACGTCAATGGTCACCAGAAAATAATAGTGGCATGCATAAAATCACCAGTCAAGTTGGGTGACTCGACTGGTTTGAAAAGCTTTTTTCCCCACAAGTTATACTTCACTGGGCATGTGCATGGTTTCACTACACCAACTTCTTTTATGGCTCAATACAGAGTGCCACAACATGACTCTATCAGTTTATCACACCAGAGCCCTTGAAGTGTGAATGATGTTTTAATAATCTCACATTTCTTGTTAGTCCTGAGTAATAGGGTGATATCCCCCTCTTTCATGCCTATCGGAAGTACATCTGCAGCTGCACCAAATTGGTTAAAATCATTGTGAATCTTAACTGTGTGCTTCCATCAATGCAACAATGTGATTTGCTGATATCCTTCCTGGTTTCTGGTATGTGATAAAGCACCTGACTGGCTTTTGGGGGGAAGGGGCAGGATATGTGTCATACAATTGCCACCCATGGAGTTAGTTTATATTCAAAAGTTGTTTGTGTCCTCTTTATAATGTCTCTGTTATTACTCATTTCCTCAACGCTGTGCTAATTTACATCTCTGGGGTTGTTGTGGCAAATTAATCCCTTTTCTCTCAACTGAATGACATTGCAGTGTTTTTCGAGATCCCAGAAAGGAGACCCAGGCAGCTTGGTGTAATTGGTCAGACAAGAACAAACAAGAACTTGGGGAATGTTTTTGGAAGCTTTGCAAAGCCTGACCATGCACTAATCATGATGTGGTCATCACTATGGAAAAAATTTGAAGGATGTGACCATGAAACTTGCCATCCAAACAAAGTCCCAGGGCTACAAGGGTGTTCTCATAACATATAGGTTAGGTTTCTCGAGCTCTCTAGGTGACTTCTTTGCGTGGGCTAATGGGATTCTGGAGGAGGAGCAGGACTGTGAGGCTGTAGGTCTGACTTCTCTCCCTGAGAAAGAAAACAGAAAAAAACAAACAAGAGAAAGCTGGGTGAGTTGTCAGAAGATAAACCCATTGCTAATCCAGTAGTGGATTACAAATTAAAAACCATAACATGATACTGTTATTGAAAGTATGCACAACTTCTATGCAGCAAATGCAGTGCTGTGTGCAGATGTCTCCTGCATGGATCCACAGCACATCATGACATCAGAGAAAAAGGCATTCCAAAGAAAGCCATGAGGGAGCTCAGCAATAACTAACTGGAATTTGATGAATGTGTCACTTTTGAGGTGTTACAGGCTGGACTGATCAGCCTTGCACAACAGTGGGCAAGACTGAAAAAGTCACCACTGGAAAAGTACAACACTAGGGCTGCCTCGGCCAGAGATGAGTAGTCACGAGAAGGTTTTGAGGATCCTGATGAAAGTGTGGAGTAGCTGAGCAGAAACTGTTCCATATGTAAAACTGCCAACTGTGCTGCTACAGTTGTGGTCAAAAGTTTACATCCACTTGTAAAGAACATTTATATATCATAGCAGTCCTGAGTTCCAATGACTTCTAAAGCTCTCAATTTTCTGTGATGGAATCATAGGAACACATACTACTTCATCACAAAAAACATTCTTGAATTGAATTTCAATAATGAATTTATTATAAATTGTCTGAAAATGTGATTCAACAATGCGGGCTCAAAAAAATACACACAATAATTCTAATATTTTTGGTTAAATGTCCCTTGGCCATTTTCATAGCAATTAGGTACTTTTGATAGCCAGAAAGTGGTAAAGTTCAACCAAATTTGTTCGCATCCTTGCACAGACATGTTTCTTCAGCACTGGGTGAACACCTTAGCAAACATTTCAAAAAATAATCTTGAAGAATCTACCATGTCAGCAACTTGCAGGATGTTCATAGGCATAAGTTACCAGCAGATTCTTCACAGAAGCAGCACTGTTTCAGTTTCTCTCCTGCCCCGTAGCAGGTGGCTGCATGACCGCTGAAGTTAAACCCACAACTGCATCAGTGCACATGTGTATCTAACTAATTTAGAGTAGCTAGATGGCAGAGAGGACAGCATTAACTTCATGGCAATATTTAATTTTTGGGAGAAAGGGACAAGAACAACATCACGATGAAATGCAAGTTTAATGTATGTATATGTGTTGAAAAACAGAAGCCCATATATTTCCACTGAATTTGTGTTTTTTATCATTTCTATGTAAGTATTCATAGTTTACAGACTTATTAGTTGCATGTTTAAACATCATATACTAGGCTATAAGAGCCTGTGTTGTATTGCTTTCATTGAAACAGCCTATCTATAACTTATACATCTGCCTAGATCTCTGTCATATCGTGAGCAAAACAGGAGCTGTAAATGTTAAATTGCTTACAAAAATTATGGTAGAGTCAAAACAATTATGTCAGTTGGCTGTCTGGACAATATAACTGACATGCGCAAATGTTGCAAAGAGGTTTTGCCCTCATGTTTTATAACTCTAAAGAACTCTAACCCTAATGTTACTTTCCTCAGTAGATAACGCAGTAACGTTTACGTTAAGTTACTTTCTAATGGCAGTGATCTAGTAACAAAACAAGTTACCTCTAAAAAAAGTAACATTACCCAACACCGTTCACTGATCACTCAGTTTGATTTTGTGCCCCAGTTTAAAACACACAGTAAAGATTTGCTTTTTAAAACTCATCTTAAAACCCATTTTTAATCTTCGGCTTTCAACCCAGCATGAGACTCTGCTCTTGTTTGAGTGTTTTAGTGTTTTATTGTTTTTATTGTTTTAACATTTTCATTGTTTTATTGTTTTTATTTTGTCTCGTATGTTTTTATGTTTTATGTTCTATTTCTTTTCATGTACAGCACTTTGTCCCAGCTATGGCTGCTTAAAGCGCTTTATAAATAAAGTTGAGTTGAGTTGAGTTGAGTTTACATCCTGGTTGTAATTATTAATCCATCGATGAGGACAAACGATCTCTAGTAGGACCAGCATGATAGTAGCATAATAACATAGTAACTTCACCTTTTTACAAACTGATCAGCAACATGTCACACACATGGACCATGGAGCATTTCCCCGCACCAGCAGATTTGGTCTGAATGTACCCTTTATGTTTTTCACTAGCCCTTTTTAGATAGAAAAGGCGGCACATTTGCTTCAAGGTAAGTGCCGCCCTGTCTTTCTCAAACGGAAGCGTAATATTCCTCCTCCGCCTCTCGGGTAGGCGTAAACATGTGACGTGACTTGAAGCTCGAAGTTGGGCTGTGAACAGTGACAACAAATTCATTTTTAAAATAAGAGCTTTATATTGCACCACATTGGAGTTTAGAACTGGGTTCTTAGCGGGGGGCTTTTAATTTGAAAGTAGCGACCGTTCCTAGCTTGCCGCAACAACAACAAGCGGACACAACAAAGACAGCTACAGGGACCGAGGAGACGCTAGCATCTCCTGGATCTCAGCGGCTGTCCAGTTGCTCATCTTAATGTCCACGGATGAAGTGATGGACTGACTGCTGTGATCAGCTGTTTCTTGGTTTTAAAACTCCCCAGCTGTGGGTCGCACAGCAGTGCATCTCATCGACAACTCCGCCCACCTCACTGAGATAGCAGGCGAGGCGGAAATAAGTGTACCCTCTGAGGCGGAAAATAGGCGGACCAAAACAGACCCCCAATTTGCCGGCCTCTGTCTAAAACCACGGACCGAGCCGCCAAAGGCCCAGTCTAAAAACGGCTAATGTCAATGGAGAATTTCCCACAATGGAGTGACCTCCTCCAGGGCTGTCACTCAGCTAGCTGTCCACATCTGTGAAAATGACATGGAATTGTAATATGAACAGAACAACCTTATTGTGTTGAAACTTTTATATATAAATATGAATTAGTGATGTTAGTGTATCAATCACTTGCATATTCTTGAGAAAAGGTGCAATTCCATATGAGTGAAACAGAACATTTAGCCCAAAGAGACTAGAAAATGAATTGGAGCTATAATATTGGTAGAATTAACTTGTGCAGCAGCAGCAGGCTCATTCAAACAACACTAACCAAAGAACTGGGATGAGCATGAGCAGCAGAGTAACTCATCAGTCAATGATTAATGAAGTTGCAATACAATATACAAAGCCAAGATGCTGAAGCCTGCAGAGACATAGGCAAATTTTTCTTAATGTGAGAAATGTGTTCTGAATGGGCTTTGTGAAAATACATGTAACTTGTCTCCCCTTACAGTCAGAGGTTTATCAACATGTGATTTTACAAATGGGACAAAATCAACTACAGCTTTAAATTACAATGCAAAAGAACACATTAAAACGGGGGACAACAAAGTAATACATAATATAGTTTACGTTTATTATCTAAACATGAGTATGGTTGTTCTCATAAAGCGCACGTCAGTTAATTAATCGAAATATAATTTGCCTGTTACCTGCGCCACCTTTTCTCGCTTTACAAGGTCGCTTTCCTAATATCGACACTTCTTGCAGGCCGTGAAGGCACCAGTCTGGCGGCGGTTGCACTGGTACGCGTCTAAAGCCGTCCGCAAGCCAAGCGACATGCATGCAAGTAGGTGACCAGTTGAGTTAGCGCAACATATTGTACATTTAAAAGTCTGACAGGATTTGTCATTAAAACTGGCGACCCTGTTTTTTGACATACGCACGACAACGCGTTGCACAACTGAAAAGCTGAAATCTCCGTTGCCTTAATCAATCGTATTATCAAATTAATCTTAACGTTACATTAACATCGGTTTACCGTACAGACTAAACAAGCACCACTAATGGTAATTATGGCCGTCCAGTAACGTTAGTTTGAATTAATAATTCTTATTAATTCGATAACTACCAAGAAGACAGCTTTGACGTTAAGACGAAACCTCTAACTGTTGTTCGCTAGCTTAAGTAACTGACGCAATTTAAATGTTGCTACTTAACGCTAATCTAGCTAACTTTAAATGCAAACCAGTTAGTTCGCTAGCTAACGTAACGTCATGCTGTGGATGGCTATGAAGAAGAAGTCAAAGTATTTGAAAATACAAGTAGTGTCGTGGAATTGTGTGTTTTAACTATCAGGAGTTAACGTTACAGGGTCTGACAGTATATGTGTCACATTGAGGAATGTGGAAGATCTGACGTTAGAGGATAATTTAGTGTAGGTTTAAGTTTAACGTTACATAAGATAGATCTCTCCATTATAGCAACAATATGTATCTTTTTGGTAATTTAAAAGAAAACAGCTTCAAAATCATTTAATGGTGCAGTGTTTTGTAATGGGATGAATTGTGTCTCTGTCTCTGCCACTTACCCCCCCATCACTTGTTTCTGCACCATGTATTTTTAGTTAGAGGGTTTTCTCACAGCGGTAAAAACAAGTTTAACCCAACAAGTTCTCAACACATAATATTGTGATAATGTGATGACTTGTTGCAGACCTGGGGTTCTTTTTTTTTTTCTTTTTCTTTTTACAGTGGTGTCTCACTCAGAGTCCGTGGTGGGATGTGCAACTCTCACAAAATACCAATTTCTTGTAGTCAGTATGAATCAGTTTAAAATCATGATGATAAAGGGATGCAGACATGCGGGTTAGTTCCAGTGAAAAGTAACATTAAATCAGACATTCCTTTATTAGTCCCACAAACGGGGAAATGTGTGCATCACAGCAGCCAAAGGACAGTTCAGTAATAACAATAATAGTTCAATAATAACAATAATGATGGTAAATTATCATACCCTGAATACCTGAGGGCACCACAGACTGTTGAATGTTTTAAAAAAGGACTTAAAACTTTCCTTTTTAGCAGATCCTATGACCTCTAAGTTGCTTTTGACTTTCAGGTGTTTTTCTTTTACTAATATTTTCTCTTTTATTTGTGCTTTTCCTGTAGCACTTTGAGATTTATTTAAATGTAAAGTGCTTTACAAATTAAATATATTATTATTATTATTATTATTATTTTTAATAAATTAAAGCTGCAAGCAGCAATGAACGGGCCCCTCGTTCTGTGCACGTCATAGTCAAAAATAAACAATGTAATAAAAAGGTAAGAAGAACAGCTAGAGCAGAAATAGAAATAGAATTGTGTATACATTTATGTACAACTATAAACAGTGTAATTATAAACAGTGTGGGCAGTGTATTGTCATTAATAAATAATTAATATAAGTATGACAATTGCCCAGTAAGTGTAAACCAAAATGAGGGTGTATCAGTCTGCCACTGAAGGAGCTGCCCAGTGCTGAGATAGTGACCTGCAGCAGGTGGGACTCCTTCACCAGCAGAGATGACAGCTTATCCATCATCCTGCTCTCTCCCACCACCTGCACTGAGTCAAGCTGGCCTTCTTGATAAATGTATCAAGTCTCCTCCTTCCTACTGCTGAGATGCTGCTGCTCCAGCAGACTACTCCATAGAAAATGGCTAATGCCACCAAAGAGTCATAGAAAGTCCTCAGCATTGCACCCTGCACTCCAAAGGACCTGAGCCTCCTCAGCAAATGGAGTCTGCTCTGACCTTTCTTGCATGTTGCTGCAGTTAAATCAGTCATGTCCAGTTTATTGTTAAGGTGAACTGCCAGGTAAGATTTCACCATCCCAATGTCAAAATCCCTGAAAAGGATCTTTTTATTTAATCTATGATTACAATAGGTGCCTTCTATGCTGGTGGGGAGAATAGCCCTATGAAAGAGCACAACACAACACTTCCTGGCTATGAGAGGGACAATAATGTACACAATGCCCCTGCAGGGACGTATGTATGGGCAGCCCCCCCTCCTCATGTCAGTCTGCCTGGAGTAATTCCCCATCCTTACCAAAGTACTATCAAGCCAGGAACGGTGGATTCTCCCAGCTTAAGGTATAATATTTAGTCATTCGCTAAACAATTATGAGATTTTCATTCCTAGATCACTTGTAAGCTATGACAACCCTTTCTCTATTCCTGTTTCTCTGTCAGGCATTATCAACATGATTTGCAGGCCATATATTTTTATCTCATTTGGGAAAAGCTGTTCTACAAATCTGCTGACCTCATATGAAAAATACTCAAGAAAATACATATACTGTATCTATTGTTTCACATGCCTTACACAAACTTAAGCAGTTGATCTGAATTTGGGATTTCAGGTTCCCCTGTTCATGTCAGTCCACTCAGTGTCAGCTGACCTATCCAGACTACCACATGGAGCCCCAGTCGAGTCAGTATCACATCGTCACTGGGTAAGTCAGTTTCACATTACAGTATATGTTAGGAGTCATTCAACTAAATAGTGGTATTGTTCATTGCCGTAGATTTATCTCTGCTCATTTCCACTGCTGTCTGTGCTGGAAACAGCATTATCTACTGAGAAAAATAATGCGTTACAGTACTTTATTGTTACTAAAAATTGATCTTTCATAGTAAAAACTATGATTGACATGTATGTGCTGTTTTCAATTACAAGAAAGGAGGGAATAAAATGTTACTGATGGGCTGTTGGACATTTAAAATGCATGATTTTTTTTCCAATTGTGCATCTAGTTTGTCTGTTAAAATGTAATGTATCGCAATTCCGAATCCTGAACAGAGACCAGTGTGGGGGCCTGTCCTGTGCAGGGCGGGCTCTCACTGCCTGTTCGTCACTCTCACACACGCCGATGCAGACAGACACACAGACACCCTCTGAGTGGCAAGAGAGAATTGATGCAGACAAGTGCAGAAAGTCTTTTGCACATAAGGGCGGGAACACGAGCAATCTTTCAAAACATCTTGCAGAAGTACATCACATACAGATGGAGAAATGTACAGTTTGACCCCAATCTACCTCAGATACATTATACTAGGAGCACACACAGAGTTAATTAGATATTACAAACATGGGCTGATAGCTGTTAGTAACCATTAGTCAGCTGAATGTTTAGCTATGCCATCATGAATTCTGTCTGACTTGGTTAAGCACCGTTCAAACTGTCCTTCAGCTACGCTGAGACTCAAGTATGATTACATCCAGTAATTAGGTTTTTTTATTCAGCTATTCTTGGAATGACAGCATGTATGATGCTTGTACTTTTTCCGACAAAATTCATGAACGCATAGCTAAAAATTCAGCTGACTCATAGTAACAGTCATTAATGGTCGGTCTGAAACTAGAAATGCCTTTTTAAACTTGTGAGGATGTGTGCGCTGGTAGGGATGTCACTGCATGTTAGAATGTATCTCATAAAAAAAGTAAATGGCAGGCAGGTCGTAAAGGTCTACGTCTAACAAATGCAAAGCCTACATTGCGGAATTCTTTATTTTATTGAAAATTGAATCGTACTGTGATATTTAAAAGCAAAAGTCAAATGAAATTGTGAATTTTGAGAATCATGACACCCCAAGTAAATTGGACTTTTTTCAATTCATCCACCGTGGTATTTGTTTTGCCCAACAAAGCATTTGGCCTTGTTTTCTCTCCTGAGTACTTTGGAAACTGATACTCTTCCTCAGATCATTCCCCAACCAGTAGGCTTGGATGAATGGAGAGGTGAGGGCTCTATGCAGAGCCAACAGAGCAACAAGACTGAAAGCTGGCATCAAGGAGGCAAAAAGGGGACATTAGCAGAGACTGGATAGATGGCAGGCAATTAAAAATGATACAGGCTACCGGAGCAGGAGAGCCCTCATCATGTGTGAGGCCACACTGCATGATGAGCTGCACACGTTATGCTCGCTTTGATCTGCTCAACGAAGACTCAGCTTAGAAGTCTACTCCTCCTCCAGAGGACTGATCAATGTCAGTAACCACAGTGGATGTGAGAAAAATCCTGCTGAGAGTGAATATGAATAAGGCTGACACCGAGGCTGTGTACAAGAAGGGGATGAGCAGACTCTATTTCCTGAGGAAGCTGAGATCCTTCAACGTGTGCAGCAAGATGTTGGAGATCTTTCACCAGTCTGTTGTTACCAGCGTCATTTTCTTTGCTGCTGTGTGTTGGGGCAGCAGCATCAGAGCCAGCGACACTAACAGACTTGATAAAATCATCAAGAAGGCTGGCTCTGTACTTGGTCTCAGGTTGCAGTCTTTTGAGACTGTGGTGGAGAGGAGAACACTGAACAAACTTTTATCCATCATGGACAATGATCAGCACCCTCTCCATCACACAGTAGACAGACAGCGGAGCTCCTTCTAGATATCTATCTATCTATCTATCTATCTATCTAAGATAATTTACCTGGCTGTGTACTAAAAACATGTGCTGATCAGCTAGCTCATGTTACTACTGACATTTTAACATCTTGCTTTCGTCGTTCCGTACCTAAAAGTCTACTGTGTCTCATCTTGATGAATACAGCTCTCTCCCCGATCATGATGAATTGCTTCAAAAAACTGGTTCTCCAAAGACAACATCCTTGCCAGCCTAGACCCTCACCAGTATTGTTTCAGAACCAACAGATCCAAAGAAGGTGCCATATCACCTATCTTTCACTTAGTCGTGACACATCTGGAGGCTTGACGCACTGGATGTGTGTGTAGTGGTGCTACATGGCGTTACCTCTCGTTCTTCATTTTGATGTCCATGTTAGAATGTTAGACCTGGATACACTGACTCATGCCTCTCATGTACCTGTCAAGCGAGGCTGCTATGTCGCTCCATCTAGACATTTGGAGTCTTGTCTATTTCTACCACTACATGTATGCAATTCTCAGCAAAAATAGACCTGAAAACTACCCATAGACAGTCATATCGATATCATACCAGTGTTTTAATGTCTGTATCTATAGAATATGTCACAGACATTAAAAGAATAAACACAACAGGGGAAGGGAAGTGTTTTTCCATTGCACACATTTTTCTTTCTCTCCCTTACTTCCTTCCTTTCTCCTTATTGCTCATTCAATGGTGGTACAGAAAAATTATATTTATTAGTGCAGCAGCTCAGCAATGCAGCCACCACACACCACACAAGCAGCTGAGCTGATGTGCTGGCTCGGCCTGATTTGGTTTGACTCTGCCCTTCAGCCAAGTGGAAGTGAATTTATTTACTATGATGACAGTGCCAGCTGTTTGAAGGTCTTTATTAAATGACATGTTAATCTTTCTCAGCCCTGTGCCTGGTCCACCAGACAGCAGCCATCACAGCTTAATTTCTGCTCCTTGGTTTACTAATGAACCTGTTCTCTGCAGCATGATGCCGGTGAGTATTTAGACTAATTTATCTGTTTTCATGGATTGTTGATTTATACATTGCTCATTTGTTTAATGGGTGTGAATGTGTTTGGTTCTTTTTCAGCAGGATTTACATGTTCCTGTTGCCGGCATCTGTGTACCACAGGCTATGCATCCTCAACAGTTTCATGAGGGGCTGAGTGAATTTACATCCCACCTCACACAGCCTGCAAGTTCTACTGTAAGCACAGAGGATAACAGATGTTTCAGCATAGGCAAATTAACATGAAAAAGATAGCTCTCATTAAGTTCAGTTCTATTCTGTATTTATTTCTATGGAAAGAAAAATAGAATTGATGGCAGTCTCCTAGTATGTTAACTTGAGGGAATGTGTTTTTCAATTTGACCAAGTAGACTAAAAATGGCTATTACACAGCTCTTCTTAATGCTGTAGAATGCTCCATTTACTTGAATGGGCCTTCCCAACGTTCGGCGGTCAATTGTTTTCATATAATTGACCGCTGCTGAGCGTATTTGACCGTCATCAAGGAAAGTGGCCTTATTGCCTGTGATTCACGTATTTCGTATCACTCCGCGCTCTAAAATCTTTGCTCCACAAGTAGTCTGGTCACTTATCACCCCAGCATCTTCGGTCGCTAAGCGATGTCAGCGGATCTGTAGTCTACTTCATATCGGAAAAAACGTACTCCTAGGCCACTAGTATGGATGAGTTTCACATTAACTTTAATATTCTTGGAAAATACGGTGATTTCAACTCTTGGCAAAAGGCTGAGTCGTCATCACCGGTCAAGAAAAGAAAAAGAGAGGAAAGCAGCGAAGAGGGAGAAGAGAAACGGCGTCGGTTTGGCAAACTATATTTCTCTGCTGAAAAACACTATGAATGGTAACAAATAAATTGTAAAAAGACACACTGTGTCAGGTTTTTTTCGTGTTGGCAAGTAACCATGTAATAAGCAGGATAATGACCGCCGTTTTATACATTATCCCTCACATACAATATTTGAATATATACAATGACCTTATGCAGAGTGTTAGATCCCCAGTATACCCCTGTCCAGGAGGTACTGGCCCAGCTCTCCACTATAAAGGATTAGATCCCTAAACCTACAAGGTGTTAGTTTAAAGTGGGATTTAAATAGGGACCGCTTAAGCTGGTAGCAAGGAGACTCACCTAGCCTCTTAATACCTAAGTCTGAGCATCTACCCTGCTTCTGTTGACTTGGCGCCTGACCTGAATAACCCCTGAGACAGATAGGGCCACCAGCCATGCCATTTAACGACGACTCTTTTCTAAATGACCTGTGCACTTGGTAGGGTGCTGGGTTGGATTTTAGGGGCCTTTGGTAAAACCCTAGTGGACTGTTTAGTTAGGAAATTGGGAAAAGAACTCTAATGTCCAAATTGTAATCCACAGAATGTTTGTAAAATGGTTAATCTGTGGCGCTCTTATTGCCTTGTCAATTTCTGCCATGGAACTCCTTTCTGCAATTTTTGGGCTGCTAACATACTCTGTCTCATGGGTTGATCCATGGAAGAAGCGAGAGGAAGAACCATGTCCTCTCCCTGGTTCTGGTTCATATACTCTTTTCGATTGACCCCACTCCCCATCTCTCAGACTCTGAGCACATCATCCTTCAGAAATGTGTTTACTTACTTGCTCCAGTCAGTGGCTTTGTTTATGGTCTACTAAGGACATTGCAGCTCATTCTATCTCTAACAACCTTGTGATATCCAGTCAATAGCGATTGTGACGATGACCTCAGCTCAGTACAACTCGTTAGTTTCTTCATTTTGATTCTAACCATTTATTATTTTCATTATGTTTTTAACTTCAATACTTTCATTTCAATCATGGCTAAACGTTACACGTTCTTCCATTGTAATCACGACAGACTTATTACATGTTTTTTCATTATAATCATGACAGAATCATCACATGTTCAACACAATATAATAGGCAGCTTCGATATACTCCTGAATCATATTTTAGGATTACGTATAATGTCCTTTATACTGATAAACTCCACCCATACTCCTGTATAGCAGGAGTGTATGGATCTCAACTTTTCTGACAAGAGATTCATTAGGGGTGTTTTTTCAGGGTTGGTACTGATTATTAGTTATTAACTAAGAACCGATATGCATTTTCAGTAAAAGTGATATTTTATTAAAACATTTCAATGTTATACAACAAACACCAACACATACCTTTGTTGAAATGCCTTTAAGCATATGTTGAGTAAAATGGAACTATAATAGCTTTATAAACAATAAAAGTATTTCAGCGTAATATATTGCGCTACTGGATTGTAATTACAAAAGCAGTACAGTTTTTGTCTTTTGCCAACATGCATTGCTCAAAGCTGAAGTCACATCAAAACTCTTCACACAGTCAGAGAAACAGCAGTATAGATACAGTGGCCTTAAATTTCTCACTCCTCCATGGCAGGGCCCTGGCCGATCTGTGGCGGGTCCCTGCCGCGCCTTGGAATGCCATGTTTGGAGACCATTTACAATGGTTTATGGATCCACCAGAAATGTTTATTAATATGCACTGTCCCTGTCAAATAAAATATAAATAATAAATAATAATAAAGGAGTGAGCAAGCTATGAGGTCACAATGTCTGGAACCTGTGTATTATTTCCTAAATTAGAATTCAAAAGAGGATATAACTGTGTAATCAGGAGTTAAAACGTCTGGTCAATCCTTTGAGTGTCAATTTAATGTGCATGAATTATAAAATAATAGATTAATAAAAGTCTGCTGCCCCACAAAGAGGCTGTCGGTGATCTGGTCCTAGGTCTCCTGGCAATCTCTTATTCAACCACGGCCACACCTCCATATGAATGTTCAAAGCAACATAATGGCAGTAGCTGCCGCAGGATTATAGCTTTCAAATCATGCAGACTGCTAATATTTACAGACAAATTACCAGTGCACAGTGCAGTAGGCAGCAGCTATGAGGTCATCAATATACTGGACTGACAGAGAGCAGTCAGTGTGTCTTTTGTGGTAAAACTTATATGTTTTATGTATGCACACCATACATGCTTCAAAACCACTATTACTCCTTCTTTCTGCTGTAATGTAGCCAAATATTCAAGCTAATGTGTGAATTGAATTAGTCACGCTCATTGCTGTAGTCTGATGAAGAAAAAAGATCTGTGGTCGTCTGAGATGGGAAGTGGGACATCTATACTGGATTCATCAAAGTTTGAGAACACTGCAACATACTAACACTCTGTATTTACTTTCTGGCATAAAAGACCTTAAGCACATACACAATTTATTTTCCCAGCCATAATAAAATATGGGAGGCAACAAGCAAACAATGTAATTTTAGGTTAATAGTCTAAGAATAATTAATATTCTGTTCACACTTGAGAGTACAAACTGAATATTGTACTAGTGTATATGTTGCAATTTTATCTGATCACGGGATGAGGATTTGTAATTTCATCACATATAAAAACAGATGTCTTTTTCCTCCTTTACCTTTACCCAAAGAAGACCAGCTGTGGTTATTAATCACTAATAAACACTAATTTCTAAAACCTGGCTATGGCCCTGGGAGGAGCAGTGATTATGGAAGCTGAAGAAGCTACTCTGCTTGAAATTAGCTGTTCTAGCTGCATCATAGGCTCTTTGTAACCACAAACACACACATGCAGTGTAGAGGAGATGAGTGAAGGGGCTGCCACACATGCCACGGCGCCCAACAAGCAGTGTTAGGGGTCGGTGCCTTGCTCAAGGGCACCTCAGCAATGCCCAGGATGTGAACCAGCATTCTCCAACTCCAAGTCCCCAAGCCAAGTCCCTACGGACTGAGCTATTGCCGCCCCTACTTAAGTTCTTATAAAATTATAACAGACCTGACAATTGGTGGCAGACAGTGCTGTTGCACTCGGAAACTGTGGGAGTGCCAAATCATCCAAAAAGCCAATTTCTACATAATGTTGCTTTAATCTATCTAATCACTGATTGTCAACCAATTGTTGCCATCTTCCCGTTGTCTCTGTAGGTGGTGTGTAATGTAAGTGGAGGTGGACAGGTTGTGCTGGTTAATCCCTGTGAGCCAGAACCTATGTTCCTTACCCTGAAATCTGCATCACAGCATAGAGATAACAGCCCAAATCAAGAGAAAGGTGAGGACAACTTTACATTGATTACTTGTTAGTAAAGGTTAAGTTTTGTGTCCAGCATGAAATGAAATCATACCAATGAACAGAGAACAAAAGAATAACAATCATAGCTTTGAGACATTCCACTAGGGCACCTTAACTGAAACACCACAGAGTAAGATTTTCTACTTGGTCTCAAATTAAGGAGGCCACATTAAGCTTATTGAGTTTTTTTTCCTCAGAGTTATCTCTATGTGTTATATAACCTTAAGGCATGTTAAACATCTGCAAAGTTAGAAGCCCTTGGAGTCAACGGCTACTGGAGTTTTTTTCTTTAATTTACTATACGTCACTATGACAGACAATACGACCTCTAGCAAGGGAGTCATTCTCTACCTAGATTACAGATGGACCTAACTCCCTGTCTCTTGTTGTTATATGAAGAACCAGCAAAAAAGTCTTAATCAACTGTCAAGACCAAATGGATTTACTTTACATTTACAGCCCTTGTGTCCGCTAACCACTTTACTTCTGACTTTGAGGACCAGAAAAAAGCTTAAACTTAGGCATTAGAATTGCTGTTATTGCTTGCAAGAACCAAAAGTCTTCCTCTGCTCCCACTGTCTGAGACCCAGTGGATAACTTTTTTTTTTATGGAAATGTCCCTATAATGACTGGAAAATTATTGAATTGTGTGTTTGTGTATTTTACGCCAAGACTAATTGAGTAACATTACAAGCTATTGATTGGCCAAAAAATACTTGTGATCATGTCTTCTGAAAAGCACAAGTTTGAACTATTCAAATACATATAACCAATACCAAGAGAGACATAATTAATTGTATAGGTATACTACAACATTAAAATATCCTTAGAGATCTGCAGTGTGTCTGATTTAACTGGTGCAGCTTTTCTAGTCTTTACTGTGCAGCTTTTCTAGTGGTCTAATCACAGACCAATTGCATGTGTTAAAAATCATGTCATGCGATGCTACTTACTAGCATGGGGCAAAGGGGCCCAATGGATAGAACGAATGGAAGCCATGACACCCCAAAGCATCGTGGAGAGTGACAAAGTTACGTGTTATGCTCTAAATGACAAGTTCAAGTTTAAGTTCAAGTTCCGTTATTAGTACCCAGAGGTAGAGATGAAGATGAATACTGGGTATGGATACTGTTTTTACCACACTTCTGTTGTATGTGGGTTGGGTTAGGGTTAGGGGGGTTAGTGTGGGACATTTCTCTTTTCTTTGATGAGTGAAGGCTCTCTTTAGTTGTCAGACTGTGAGCACCATCAGACTGTCACACCCCTGTTCCGCGCTGCAGGCTTTTCCAGTCACACAGATGCCATCTTGTATCTGATGCGATTCTGATACTACCTCCAGAGGTGGATCAGCACCAGAGGGAAGGATAGTGTGAATGGGGCTTGATTTTGTGCCTTGTTCTTCATGTCTTTCTTGCTGTGGCTTCCCCTGCTTTCCCCCGCCTTCCCCTTTTGGTCCAGAAGGAGCAGGCTTCTATCTAGTTGGGGGCTGGGGTGTGGTCTTCCCTGCATTGTGTGCGTTTTTTTTTTTTTATTAATTGCCCCACAATTAGTGATGACAAAATGGTGAGAGTAGCACAATCTTCTGCATAATATATTGATGTCATGATATTATCTGCTACTTGCTTGGAAGCTTCATCAGATTATAACCTGTTGCTATCAGGGTGTCCATTTTCCGGCAATTTGATAAATAGTACAGCTGAAGGAAGATTCATTGCCTCTAATTATTAAGAAATTGCCTCTCCATCTGCAACAGGGGTACCCTCTGCTCTTTGAAAAACCCTTTGTTTCCAAATTTTAGCACGAACATGCCCCATTGCGTATTCTGAGTCTATGTAGACATTGAGGTATTTTCTGCAGCACACTTACTAGCGACCATCAGGACTTTCATTTCTGTGAGCTGGGCAGAGCATGGCTGATAATTTTTTTTCGTTTGTACTGACATCAGACTCAGACTCAGACTCATTTTATTGTCATTTCTTCTTCGCCAAGAAACATGGAAAAAAAGAAACAAAACAAAGTGCTCAGGTCCCAGTGCTAAGTTAAAATATAAATAAATATGTTACTAAAAAGACAGACACGGTAGTCATTTTCACGCCCAGTGCCCACATTGTGTGAATGGCAAAACTACTTGTCCCAACCTGTGTGCCCCTGGACGTGTTGGTCTTAAAATGAGGTGTGGTCAGGCGCACTTTTGTCTTGAGGCAACAGAGAGCAACAGCACCATAGAACAACAAGCAGCTGGTCTAAAGTCAAAGGCGCAGTCTGTTTTCTGCTATTTAAGTAGGGCATTATTCAGATAGTAAGATGTGCCTACAAGGCGGGTTCACACCGTGCATACACGTGGAAATTCATGATTTGAGGCTGCTTTCAGTTGTTTTCATGTCATTGATATTTTCCCAGTGTTTCCCACTCCTTGACTAATTTGTGGTGATGCACTACAGGAATCAACAATGGGCAAGATATTATATGTGATAATGATTAGCACATATAAAACTTTTTTATCCAAACCATTCTCAATCTTTGGGTCAGGAACACTTTTAATCCTTTTAAATCAAGGACCCTTGGTTTAAAAGGGTACACTATGCTGTTAAACCGTCCATCTGATCTGTTGACTACAAAATCCAGGTCACATGCACACCTCCTCGGGAATTTGATAAGCTCTATTAAAGTGAAACTCTCGCCAAAAAGCACCAAGGCTTTATTTGTGATTGAATATGAGTCAAACCTTCGTGTAAAAGCATAATCTCTCTATAAAAGCGACTAACCTCTGTCTGTCTGTCTGTGTGTGTGTGTGTGTGTGTGTGTGTGTGTGTATGTGTGTGTTCCTCAAATATCTCTGCGGATCAGGATCAGACTGACCTGAGAGTTTCAACATGGCTGCTGCGTGGTTCAGGGGTGTGCTATTTCGCATTTGTTTGGATTGCAATGATACCGTTAATAAATTATTTCATAAATGCTTTACAAATTCCACGAGCATTGTCCACCGGAGCCACTACAGTCACGTGCGCACCAGAGCCAATCACTGCAGAGCCCATCACTGCAGAGCCCACCGCGACCCCCCACCTTAAGAAACAAGCAGACTTATACCTGCAGCAGCGCGAGCTGGACCGGGATTTTGCCGGCGGTTCGGTCCCGTTCTGTTCTGTGCATCTAAACTGACTGTTGTGGATTAATGAGACTAAAAGAGCCCGGATCGAGTCTGTTCGGGTCTGAGGAGATCCGGAGACGCGCGGACAACAAAGTGGAATCAGATCTGTGGATGTTTGTGTGTAGCTAGCTGCTAGCCGCTAGCTGCTATCCGCTAGCTACACAGCCCACCTCCCGATCGAGGCGATGGACCGGACTCACCGGCACGTCCAAAACCGGACTTAGGGTAAATAATGTCGCTTTTTCGCGAACATTGCCGTCACGTTTGCTTTGTGTCTGGTGCAGGAAGAAACGGTAAAAACGGGCTTTTGTCACGAAAGTGTCCAAGCAGCAAGTTTGGTTGTTGAGGAACAGGAAGTTGTGGGAGGGACGTAAGCAGATGATTGACAGGCAACGATGGTCGGTGTGTAGACAGTGATACTGAGAGTTGAGAGATTTGTGACATTTAGCATGTTTGGAGTGTATAGTTAGTGTGTTATGTAGTGTTTAGTGTGTAACTTAGTGGAGTCGTTTTTTGTTTAATGAGTCAAGACAATTAGGAGACTGCTGAATGAGCATTGCCTGCATTTGAATGTAAATAGTTACATGTAACTTTGTACATTTTTAAAATGTATGCACATATAATGCAAATATAAATTGTTGTTTATATTATAAGTAATACAAAATGGTTTGTAAACATATTTGTGGTTTTTAATAAAATAGTTTTTAATAGTCAAAAACGGCCAATTACACCCTGGAATATTGGATTTCACAACAAACCTAAATATCCCTGACGTCCCACGTTCAAACACAGCCTCATTTGGCCATCCATGAAAAAGCTGCTTAACCTCCCACTTTTCTATAGGAATACATTTTTCTTACGGGCACTGCACTAGTTTCAATGAAAGAGGCATTTTTAAGACTTACCGTAGTTTCGCTTTCGGGCAAGCTAATTTTCAATGGAGTGCGGGGCACTGGTACACTAGCATCAAAATTGCTATTTTTAAAACACTAAGAAGGCTCGACACAACATGAAACTTTGCTTGTAGTATCACCAGGGTCTCTACACATGAACACGAGCATTGAGAACATTGTTTGTGTACACAGAGTTGACTAAAAAGAAGGTTTTTGGACAACACACGTTAGCAGTCGCATCTCCGGTGCCCCATCGTCATGGCAGACAAAAAGTGTCGATCCCCGAGTGCGACCTAACAGGCAGGAGAGTAATGGTGGACCGCTCCTCAAGCCTTCCTGTTAGGTCGCAGAAGGGTCACCCTGTTAAGTGTTCATTCACGTCCATGGGCTAAGTGGGCTTTTTATAAACATATCTTTGATTTAATGGTATCCTAAGCACAAGGAATAATAACATGTAGGAGCGACTTCAACTTAAGGTTAAATCCAATTTGGGATGTCTTGGAAATCACCCATGATCAAAATTAAAGCAGCGATGATTGGGCCCTTGTAGTGTTGTAGTGTATGATGTGGAGAAAACAACCTGTAGATGTCATGAAAATCTGATGATGTTTGTCCACACTGCTAATGGCTGATAGTACGATAGTGCCTTCTTTCAAAAATGTAAGCATGTATTATGTGTGAGAGAAAGTGTGTGTGTATGGCTTGTGGTTTTACTTCTGCTTTGTTTTGCTTGCATTTATTTTGTACAGCACTTTGTGCTAAATGTTATTTGTGAAAAGTCCTGTATAAATAAAGTCAGATTGATTGATATGAGGCTGACTTCCTGTGTCGAATGGGTGGCGCTATGGATATGTTACAGTATTGATGCATAGACCATAGAAAAACCCTCTACATGTATGACCAATTGGGTGTAGATAGGAGGCTGGAGTGGAGGCTGGAGTTATAAGGACTTCCTACTTCATGGCGAAGCATAGAAATCGATTGCACTGTCGCGCCCACCATGGATAACGGCAGCAAGAGATTTTGATAACTTTTCATCTTCAAAGTCTGAGGATGATAGTGACTGAATGTGAAGTCTCTGGTGGTAAAGTAGAATGGAAGGGAAATGGTGCCAATTGGCAGCAAAATCTCAACTGTGAATCAAAATGGCAGACTTCCTGTTGGACTGAGGGTATGGGTCTGAGGGGGTTTTTTGTGCGTCTGGTCAAAAAAAAAGATTTATTCACGGACAACATTTGAATATAACTTGGGCATCCTCACTTCACCTTCCCAGATTTAATCACAACCTTAACAAAATGGATGATTATCTGGTTACAGATTAAATACACATACATCTCAAGTACTGTCATTTGATTACATTACCAGTTAATTTGTCTGAGTGTGTGAGTGTATGTGTTTAAAATAAAATGGGATCACTTGAAATCCGGTTTCAGGTGGTAAAAGAACATCGGACCAACATTGCTTTTAATAATATTGTCACAGTATCAGAACATATGAGACGTACTTGTTTTGAACTGCATGTGGGAATATCCATTCTCGATTAAAATCTCTGTTTTCTCTCTGTACCTCCTCTCTGACTCGCTTCTCCTCCGACAGATTCTGTATGTGTAAATTTTCACTCACTCGAGTCTCCCTGCTCGTCCAAATGCACTGATTTGTTTGGCTAAGGTACTTGAAGTAAGATAATTGACAGCACATGCAACAGGTCTGGGGGTTTTTCGTGTGTGTCGCTAAACCAGTACCATGAAGGCTAGAAAAGTTGCGCCAGTCAATATAGAAATGCTCCATTAAAATGTACTCATTCTCAATAATGTATTGGTTATAGGTCCAGGTCCCAGGTATTTTAAACAAAGGCGATGGCCAGTAAGACAAAGGCAGCCTGCCTCTGGGTTAGATAGGCAGGGAAAACCCTGGGCTCATCAACATTGCCAGGAAAGGACTC